>NC_079164.1:2533656-2833656 GCF_947568905.1 Ostrea edulis
ACATCATACAACAGTAAGTTAATAATCATTATAAACACATCATACAGCAACAAGTTAATAATCATTATAAACACATCATACAACAGTTAAGTTAATAATCATTAAAAACATATCATATAACAGTTAGTTAATATTCATTATAAACACATCATACAACAGTAAGTTAATAATCATTATAAACACATCATAGAACAGTAAGTTAATAATCATGAAAAACATATCATATAACAGTTAGTTAATATTCATTATAAACACATCATAGAACAGTAAGTTAACAATCATTATAAACACATCATACAACAGGAAGTTAATAATTGTTATAAACACATCATACAACAGTTAGTTAATAATCACTATAAACACATCATACAACAGTAAGTTAATAATCATTATAAACACATCATACAACAGTAAGTTAATAATCACTATAAACACATCATACAACAGTAAGTTAACAATCACTATAAACACATCATACAACAGTAAGTTAATAATCATTATAAACACATCATACAACAGTAAGTTAATAATCATTATAAACACATCATACAACAGTAAGTTAATAATCATTATAAACACATCATACAACAGTAAGTTAATAATCACTATAAACACATCATACAATAGTAAGTTAATAATCATTATAAACACATCATACAACAGTAAGTTAATAATAATTATAAACGTATCATACAACAGTAAGTTAATAATCATTATAAACACATCATACAACAGTAAGTTAATAATTGTTATAAACACATCATACAACAGAAAGTTAATAATCATTATAAACACATCATACAACAGTAAATTAATAATCATTATAAACACATCATACAACAGTAAGTTAATAATCACTATAAACACATCATACAACAGTAAGTTAATAATCATTATAAACACATCATATAACAGTAAGTTAATAATCACTATAAACACATCATACATCAATAAGTTAATAATCATTATAAACACATCATACAATAGTAAGTTAATAATCACTATAAACACATCATACAACAGAAAGTTAATAATCATTATAAACACATCATACAACAGTAAGTTAATAATCATTATAAACACATCATACAACAGTAAGTTAATAATCATTATAAACACATCATACAGCAACAAGTTAATAATCATTATAAACACATCATACAACAGTAAGTTAATAATCATTATAAACACATCATACAACAGTAAGTTAATAATCATTATAAACACATCATACAACAGTAAGTTAATAATCATTATAAACACATCATACAACAGTAAGTTAATAATCATTATAAACACATCATACAACAGTAAGTTAATAATCACTATAAACACATCATACAACAGTAAGTTAATAATCAGTATAAATACATCATACTACAGTATGTTAATAATCATTATAAACATATCATACAACAGTCATTTGAAAATGGCTATGCAACCAAATCAATAATGAAATAGATAACAAAGTCAATGATAAAATCAACAACAAAATCACTTACATGAAAATAAATAACAAGATAAACAACAGATTAGCAACACATGTAACCCTTTTTATCGGTAGAAGTCAAATTAAAGTTAATTTTCCAACTTTTATTACAAGTACAGAGTTTACCAACAACTCTCTAACTCTTTCTGCTTCTCTTTTTCGTCTCCCTCAAAACACAAAATACACGAGTATTTATATCACTTTCCAAGGACAAACAATTTCGATTGACTCTATCCACCTATGACAGTTAGAAGTAAACACATTCTTACTTAAACAGACAATACGGTGCCAGAACAATAGAACTGTCCATCCTTGTGCTAAAATTACAGGTACAGGGGTTATAAAATAGGAACTTTGCTGACAATTTGTTAATGAAGTAATAATGTCAATCATCGGTATCACTGCACGTGAGGTTATAAATACAACAGTTGCTTACAGAGCAATTACAAAGTAAGAGTTTCAATTTTCCGCATCTCCTCACATATAGATAGAGATGTCAAAACAACAATAAACCAAGTAATGGTACAGTGTAATGACCGATAATTGAGAAAAACAAAACAAACATCCCTGTACCTCGTTATCGGGTTACACAACAACAACAACAATAGTGGAGTCAATAGGAACAAAAGGCAACACAGGAAATAGAAACGTTTGAGCGGTTTCTGAAACAAAATCTAAATGCAATCTTTAAACTTTGGATCAAACTATTAAGCATACATACAGTTGTATGCACACAATCTGAATTTGTTTGAATAATTGGCTATTGAACCAATGAAGAAGCAAAGTAAGTTTTCATTGACTTTTGGAATATGATGCTCAAATATGATTGATTCCTATAATTAGACGAACTCTAAAACATATTATACTGTACCTATTGCAAGATGGCTTTGTAGTAATAGATGCCATGGTCCAAAGAGTGTAGGGAAGTGGATTACGCTACATTGCACAGTGTGGCATATAAATCAGTGACCGAATAAAACAACTATGATAGGACGGAAATACTCTATATATAGAGACACAAGATACTAGTGTTTCAGGTGTTACGTGATGTACGCAGCACGTGATATAAACTATTTCACAGTACTATACTGATTTAAAAATGATCGGAATTATACCGTGATTTATAAAACCTTAGACTGACCTCTCCTCATTTGCATTACTAGTTGAAACTGATGTCCATATACCAATCATTATCAATTAAGAAACGTTATTTGCGTGTACCTATACAAGCAACATATTGATAATGAAATAAAAATGATTTCAGAGGACAAGGCATTATATAAATATTTATATTAACAACTGGAACCAGGTAGAAAGGAACGTGCCTTGAATACATCTAAAAACAAATAGAGGTCGGTTGGTTGTATATTGTTTAACATCACACTCTAAAATGTTTTGACGCATATGGAGACGTCACCATTGCTGGTGAAGGGCTGCACAATTTATGCCTATGCTAAAGGCGCTTACGGCCGTTGAGCAGGGAGGGATCTTTATCAGGGAGGGTTCTTTATCAGGGAGACTTCTTTATCAGGGAGGGATCTTTATCAGGGAGGGTTCTTTATCAGGGAGGGATCTTTATCAGGGAGGGTTCTTTATCAGGGAGACTTCTTTATCAGGGAGGGATCTTTATCAGGGAGGGTTCTTTATCATGGAGGGTTCTTTATCAGGGAGACTTCTTTATCAGGGAGGGATCTTTATCAGGGAGGGTTCTTTATCAGGGAGACTTCTTTATCAGGGAGGGATCTTTATCAGGGAGGGATCTTTATCAGGGAGACTTCTTTATCAGGGAGGGATCTTTATCAGGGAGGGATCTTTATCAGGGAGACTTCTTTATCAGGGAGGTATCTTTATCAGGGAGGGTACTTTATCAGGGAGACTTCTTTATCAGGGAGGGATCTTTATCAGGGAGGGATCTTTATCAGGGAGACTTTTTATGAGGGAGGGATCTTTATCAGGGAGGTTTCTTTATCGTGCCATACCTGCTGTAAAACGGGACGTAGGGTCTCATCCTAAGAAACTCTCCATGTAATCGCCTGTAACAAGAAGGCATTGGAACCTATTCTAACCCGGATCCCCAGTATACAATAGCACCAACCTATCCAACCCTGTATACAAGTCAGACCGGCTTTAGTGTCGGTGGGGGATCTAGAAGGTCCTGGAACTCGTCACCTTTTGTTCCTAAGGATTTATTATTTAATATTGATTTTATTGTGTATAAATAATAGCGAGAATAACCCATAAAAGGAACCCCAAAAGCCTAAAAATACTGGAGCTTATGGTGGCCCCCTAATCAACAACCTATCAACCCTCTTTAATAAATCCTGGATCCGTCACTTAGTTTCGAACTTAATAGCTGTTTATTGAATAATAAAGTTGACAGGAAACTCCCAAAGGGACCGTTATTTAAAGAGAACATTTAAAAAGCGATGTCCAGAAAACACTTCCTTGTTTGGCAATTGGACAAGAGACATTTTCATTTCGTTAAGGAGTTTTAAGATCACATGAGTGGCAGGTTAATACTTAGCTTAATTCTAACAACTATTTTGACAGATTGAACTGAATATAAACTATGGAGAGGGAAGTTTCCTCATGTCTTTCCTGATGTATATATATATATATATATATATATATATATATATATATATATATATATATATATTATATTCCCTTCCCTTTAATATATATATATATATATATATATATATATATATATATATATATATATTAAAGGGAAGGGAATATTTAAGGGAAGGAGAAATTCGTTCCAGTTTAACAAGGAATTTACGTTGAATTCAGATATGACATGTTCCATCAAAAAATTAATTTATGTAATAACGTGCTGGCTGTGGAAAAAATTATATCTGTAAAATGGGGACTAGTCTGTGAACTCGTATACGAGTTCATAAACAACACATTTCAGCACATTTCACCACCCGAATATAGAAAAAATAAAGTTAGTGAACATTTAGGTGTGTGTGTGGCCACAGACAAATCCGTGTATTTCCTTTTAATAAACTTTATACAGAAAATACTATTTCCAGACGAGAAAAAGAAAGACATTTTATTAACCAGTTCTCAATAGGTTACTGTGAAATGTGTTTACTGTTATTATGTATGACGTCATAATATGCTTCATTCGTTTATGACGTCGTTATGTACGTGATATGAATTTGTTAGGACGCCTTTATGACGTCACGCCATTTCAAATCCATCTTAAAATATGATGCCTGAGGATTAAAAAGCGCTTGCGTTAAAATTTTGACTATGTGTACTGTTTATTCTATTTCTTTTAATATATATATATATATGCTATTTCATTAAAAAATATGAAAGGAAAACACAGAAATCCTCCGTAAAGCTTTGGCGCTTTCATTATATCTTCAGAAGCTTTACAATGTTATTTATTACAATTGTTTTGATTGGACGAAAATAAAGCTGAACAAAAGTTTACACATCAATAAATCCGAAAACGCGGTGTATTCATACACACCTGAAAACAAATAACATAGTGCGGGGAAACTATTCAAATTTTTGGAATTGTTAGTAAAGTGAATGAATTGGAATTATAAGACAAACGTTCTTTTTGAAGAATTTATCGATGTGTAAACTCCGGACTTCGCACTTTTATTCAGTTTGTGAGCAAAATGTCCGGAGTTTACACATCGATAAATTCTTCAAAAAGAACGTTAATCCTATAGTATACATAGTAGTATCATAGGAACAGTGCTTATGACGTCAAAGTAAGACGTCATGGATAATGTACAATGATCTGGAAAAAGTACTTTTGGTTCAACAATGAGCATATGTACATAAATCAGTTATCTGCTATCTGACAGTTATTTTTGTATGTCTAAAATTCTTTTCATCTATTTTACCTCTATCTGTAAGCACTAATGCTCTCACAAATTATTGTAGATTGTGTCTTCCCTATACATATACCAGTTATGGGGTAGACATTTACCGTTATTAACTCTGATGAAAGAGAACAACTATTTTGTGCCATCGTATAGGGGTGTGGGGCTGAAGGCGTGTGTGACCGATCAATAGATGTTTCTTCTTCTGGGTACCTCGTCCCACTTCTGCCATATTCAGGGGTCCATGTTTAACCGACTCAACAGCATCAATTGGTATGAAACATGTCAGACAGCATTTTACCTAATGTCAAATTAAGTATCGTCATACAGATTAGTTTCAAATTTGTTCCCTCCATCATGACCATCAGAGTCCTGGCTAGGTGATAAAGGCAATTGAAGTTTTACAAATACGAAAAGATAGGGAATTCTCTATTTTAAAAGAGTGTATATGAAAGGCAAAGATCAATATCATACCTCGGACAAGGAATTAAAAATAATGAATTAGGCAAATACGAACCCCTGGACATACGAGAGATAGGGTGAGGTGTCTAGGAGGACATATATAGAACTACAGTCCCTGGAAAGCTCTACTGTAACATTTTTATGTTTGCTCATCGTTCTTTCATCGTACATTTACTGTTCCCTGCCTGTGAGCTCTTCATTCACCGTTTTGCGTTTACTGTTCGCAAATCTATTGCATTCACTGTTCCAAACATTCCCCCTCTTAGTTATAAAAATAAGACTTTTGATTGTCTTACTTTGAATTCATTTGTTACAGCTCTTATCTGTATGCAGTTATGATCAGAATATATATTCTGGTTATTCTTTTCGTAGAGGTGAATCCCGTGGGGATCCGGGTTAGAATAGGTCCTCAATACCCATTGCTTGTCGTATAAGGCGACTAAATGGGGCGGTCCTTCGGATGAGACCGCAAAAACCGGGGCAAAAACCGAAGCCCCGTGTCATAGCAGGTATGGCACGATAAAGAATATAAAGATCCCTCCCTGCTCAAAGATCACAAGCGCCGAGCATAGGCCGAAATGTTGCAGCTTTTCACCGGCAGTGGTGACGTCTCCATATGAGTGAAATATTCTTGAGAGGGATATTAAACAATATTCAATCAATCAATCGTAGAGGTGGCGCTAAATTTGCTTTAAATTGTGGTATTCCAGAAGAATACATAACATAAAAGGTGATTTGAAATCTAACTCTTATTTGTGTTACATTGACGTTGATACTTTCAGTGGAAATTGGCTAACATTTTGGGTGACAAGTTATCCCGCTCATTTTAGGAATTTGGGAGATTTGGAGGGTTGGGCGTATGCAGTGTGTTAATATTCATTTAATAAGGTTGATTCCCATATTCATGTTTTTTATTTGAGTCAAAATGAGATTTTGAATAAGCAATTTAAAATAATCACGTTCAATTATGTCATAATGAAATATTTTGCTGTGAACATTCATTTGAATGTCAGACACAATGTTTTATCTCTTTTGCCTTTTTTGCCAATGATTTGCAAATCAATATTTTTTCAGGATTGCACCCTGCTTGTAAAATAAAAAAAGTTTGATTAAGCAAGAATACTATTGTGCTATTTTCATACTGACTTGCATTGTGCATATTGTAAATATCACTGACCTGTCTAAAGAAAGGAATGTCTACTCCTCCTCGGTACCTGCTCCAAACTCTCGTGTGTACAGAGGTTCGTGTTTACCCTACGATTGACTTTGTATTAAAAGATTGACAATTGTTCGTTATCTTCACTTGTTTTTATCAACAATATTGAAAACGTTAGACACAGAAGTCAGACAACTTTTGCTACCCGACCATCAGATTAATTGCATGTTTACTTCGAAATGTTGATAGAAAAATGATCTCTGTATACAATTTAGTAGTGATCAAGTCTTCCAAATATATGTTGCCATTCACATGGAAACAAATTGTGCTGCTCTGCTATCTGAATTTATTCAAAAGCTTCTACACGAGAAAAAAATCTAAATCTCTCCCTGTTGCCTTCAACTCAACATTTAGATATATTGACGATGTTTTATCTATTAACAATATAACCATTTTCATTCATGTTTCGATTCGATAGATCCATGTGAGCTCGAAATAAAAGATATCACAGAGTTTTCCAAGTCTACATCGTACTTAGATGTTTTATTGAATAAAGATGTTAATGGCAAATTAACAACGCAACTTTATAACAAACATGATAACTTTAGCTTCTCGATTGTCAACTTTCCATATTTATGTACATTGTAGCATTATTCCAATATCTTCTGAATATGGTGTTAATGTCTCTCAACTGATGCGATACGCAAGAGCTTATTCTGCGTATGATATGTTTTTAAATAGAGACAGGCTAATAAAACAAATTGACGTTGTAGGGGTTTCAACCGTCTCGTTTAAAGCCAGCATTTAGCAAATTATATGGTTGTTAAAATGATCTAGTTTGCCAATACAACCTGTCATTGGGTCAAATGCTGTCTAACATATTTCACACAGGTTGTTAGACAGTTCTTTCCACACTGATTTTGACTTTGGATTGCCCCGTTTACCCGATCAAGATATAGGGCTCACGGAGGATGTCACAGGTCAACAGGGGATCATTATTCCTGCTAGGCACAGGTCTGATTCCACCTCTGGTATATCCAGGGTTCCGTGTTTGCTTGACTCATATTTTTGTGTTCTTTATAGGAGTATTGCGAATAATCACTGTTTGTTATATAAACTTTTTCAAACCAATTATCAATATCAGTTCAATTTGAAATTTCGCGGGTACGTTCAGACAGGTTATGAAAATCTTTACTGGGATACCATCCGCAAAACAATGTGACGTCATAATTGAAATAAGTATATCACTAAGTATATATCAAGTCCCGATTTTATTTTAATGTAAGTTTTATTTATGCATGAAATAAACCATGCAACTACTAAGATCCAAAGACATATGGAATGTTATACTTATTTCTTATAGGAGTTATGAGATTGATCACTGTTCGTTATCTTCAGTTTTCATACTGTTGTCGTTGAATTTCTGACTGATCGACTTAAAAGAAAACTGACGACGTCAGAACTCTACATCGAGTGACGTTGACACATGTAAAGAATTTATCAAAGTGTGCAGTGTAAATATCAACAAAAGGTGGAGTATTTGAAATGTATGGCATGAGATACATGGGATATACATTGAAATGCTGAGAATTTATTGATACTATGAAGGCATGTTGATTTCATTCATTGACGACTTTGTTTAACGGGGAAAACATTCCATTTAGCATGTCGATTCGATTTTCCTCTGTCACACACTAAAATAAAACTGCAAAAGTAGCACACTATGCCGCATACTTTTAGAGGCTTTTTATACACCGCGTGAAAGGTCATAAACTAATACACACGGATATTACTGATATAATCATCTGTTAAGAAAACGTTTAATGAAAACTGCATAGCATCAGTGCAAAATACAAGGTGAAGATAACGAACAGTGATCAATCTCATAACTCCTACAAGCAATACAAAATAGATAGTTGGGCAAACACGGACCCCTGGACACACCAGAGGTGGGATCAGGTGCCTAGGAGGAGTAAGCATCCCCTGTTGACCGGTCACACCAGCTGTGAGCCCTGGGCTACATGATTTCGTGTTTAAACGTTTAATAATTATTTCATGGAGCATGCCCTGCCTTAACATACCCGCGTTTAGACTTATCCACGTTGCACGCATCCATTATTCTTAAATGGAATACATGTAGTACTTTTTCTCCAATCCAAATATGTTATGAAATGTCATTATATCTTAAGTATATGCTGCTCAAAACTATCAGGTTAACTATTGAGATAGATTACTCTTAATTTCCTAGATTGATAATAGTTTGTTACTTTCAGCTTTTGATTGGTATGTAAGCATATCCTCATATGAGGAATAACTACAAAACTTGTTTGTTTGTTTTTTATTAAAGAAGCAGTGTTATCCATAGAAACAATATCATAGTTACAAATGCAAATTGAAATTATGAAATTGAGTCATATGTATTTTACATGCATATACCAAAGTCGTTCAAAATCGTTGTATTTGTTATGCTTGTTATTTCCAATCTCGAATGATAACATCGAACTAGGTGAAGAGTCATAAATTTTGACAATGGCTATTGATATCCTTGAGAGTTCTTACTGCGCCAATGCTTAATGCGACATGGGAACTCCGTGTGCAAAACCGAATCTGCAAAACCGTACTCTTCGCTTCTAATATCGGGCGAAGGAAGGGAAAACTATTACATATATATGCTAAACATCTTAGTTTTAAGGCGGCGCTGGGATCGCGGATCGAACTCTGGACTCCCAGATGCGAAAGGACCGTTTTGACCATTAGATTTCCCCAACCTTCGCATTCAATATGGTGATCAGTTCAAAATGTTAACAATATTATCAGTTTCACGGTACGGTGTGAAAGTATTGTTAAAGTCATGAAAATTCCATTCGATTCTGCATGTGCACAACTTCGGGTGTACGAACTATTCTGAAATATCCAACAACTTAACAAGACTATATGGTCTGTCTTCAACGTCAATCTTTGTATCGTTCCTTTGTATTTCTCTTGCCATAGAACCTTCCATTCGTGTGACAGGTTTTGGAGAATCTTTCTCAAACTCAAACAGTTTGCTCTCTGAAGTACTACGAATGATATCATGAGAAAATTCTGTGTTTTGTTTATTTTCACCAATGTTGATACGAGAATTCCGAGGTAAAGTGTTTGCTTTCATGAAGGGAGAATCCGTTATGTCTGATGGTTTCAATGAAACATACACTTCCTCGTCTTGGTTTATGAACCCTTGTTTTTGTGTTCCGTCCTGATTAATAATTCTACTTTGCTTTTTCCTGAGCTGGAGACGGCTATACTCACAATCGTTATCATATCTATCGTAAACGTTTTGTTTTGTTACAAGTCCGATTCCACAAGCCCCAATTTCGCCACTCGCACAAGATGAATTATGAAATTGTGGAAAAGTACCACTACAAACATTAAATTGTGAGTAGCGAATTTCAGCGTAGTCATCCGACTGTTCCTCCGCAGCTAAAGTCGTATCGGCGGGGTCTTCATCATCAACGTCTTGTTGAATAACATTATCACCTGCAATATAATATAATGACCTCACGATTAAAATTAAAGGAAGTTCTGTGTTCATGTTTCACAACACATGCTATTGCATAATTTACAATTATTACTGAAATACATTATATTATAATGGACTAGTGTAAGGCATAAAATACATTACCTAGTCTGGGGTGATAGGAACGATAATTACACCTAAAAGAAGAAAACACACTATCTATATTCAGTATTAAGCTATCATGGTTTTTGTATGTAAAATTTATACGGTACCAATTTTGATGCACCAGATGCGCATTTCAACAAATAATGTATCTTCAGTGATGCTCAACCGAAATGTTTGAAATCCGAAATAACTATGAAGTTTTAGATCTAAATATAGCCAAAAACAGCGTGCCAAACAAGTGGAGCCAAATTCGTCCAAGGATAAGACCTATGCATGAGGGAGATAATCCTTAATTTTGAAATGAATTTCTAAATTTTATAACAGCAATTAAATATACATCCGTATTTTCAAGCTAGTAACGAAGTACTTAGCTACTGGGCTGTAGAGACCCTGTAGAGACCCTCGAGATTGTTGCAAAATTTACAAATTTTCACCGTTTAGTTGTCCGTAGATAAACCAGAATCCCAAATATGAAAATTGTAGCTAGAGAACCAATTAAAAGGAAGGAAACTGACATCCATTGATTGCTGTCATGATGATATGAATGTATGTTGGGAAAATCCTCTCTAGGGTGTATGATGCGTGTCGGGTTGAATCTAAATTTTGTCTGAACATTTTTATCTGGGACCTCTGTCGGTCCTGCTTCCTTTGAGATGGACTTCACCGTTGAATCGTTGGGAGACATTGTTGAGTATGAGATGACCTCAACCGTTGAATCGTTGGGAGGCATTGTTAAGTGTGAGATGGCCTCAACTGTTGTATTATTGAAAGATGTTGTTTCATTAGTGTTGTACTCATGATCAGCTACAAATAGGAATAATTACGTATTTTAGGAGAATAGACACCGAGTAGGTAGCAAACAGTTAACAATGTCAAATATCCTATAGAGTATAAAGTATCAAGAGAATGACAAAACGGAAGTCTGGTTACAGAGGTTGAATCAGGTGCTTAAGAGGTGTAAACATCTTCTGTTTATCGGTAAAACCTTATCTCTAATCTGCCTTGCATGTATTCTACAACTAAATCGATTTACATTGAGAGGTATTATCGTAGGTTGTTTACTTACATGTTGTACACCCTCTAGCTGAATCGCAAAGGTGAGCATCACATTTGCATTCACGTTTGCAAAGAAAGCCGTAAAATCCATTAATGCATTGTTCATCACAATTCCACCCAAAGCTACCCAGCGCACATTCTACAACAGATTAAAGTAAATACAATTATATTTAACGATACAACAACGGTTCTATTTGAATTCCAATGCATTTCAACATTGTTCGGAAAATTTGTAAATCACTCCTTGAATATTACATATAAATACACATATGGTATTTCCTTTATAAAATTGATTTTAAAAACCTGTATATCAATATGAAGAAATATCATTCATTTCGATGATTCAATGGAAAATCTTTCTATTTTTATAAATTGTCAAAGAGAACTTCATATGTAAATGAATTCTTGAATTGTACTTACCTACACAGCTGTCAGTGTCAGTATCGAAAAATTGATTGTAACAGCAAGTAGAGTTAAACCTAAGACAGTATGAAAATGATTATCAATGATGTACGAAATGGGATATATTGCTTATTTCATTTCAAAATGACGAAAAGTGAAAAGTGTCTGTCAAGATTAGGGAACAATACCATGTTTTAAAACATATTTATTGATAAATTATGTATTTCAAAATGAAATCGTTAAATAAATGAAATGACAGATTAAATCATGATAAAATTAATACATGTACATACTTGTTACACTCATCCTTACTAGATCCTTCTCCCTGACGCAAGATCTCCGCCATAATATACCAAATCTGAACAAGAACTCGTGCATCCATTTTAAAAGTTTATTTTGGATCAAAAACTATTCATCATCAAGGAAGATATTGCATGTAACCACTTAGCATTTTAGGAAATGCATTAATTACACTAATAGCAAACGAAAAAGAATAGCTGGGGTCGATTTAATAAACTAAAGTGTTTCAATGGATCAAATGCTTATGACTTGTTTCACACCAATTGTTAAGCCGTTATATACACCCTGATGTTGACTACGGACTACTCCGTTTACCAGATCAAAATATAGGGTTCAAGGCGAGAATAATCGGTGTATAGGGGATACTAACTCCTACTAGGTACCTGATCCCACCTCTAGTAGATTGAGGTATTTGTGCTTGCCCTCCTCTTAATTTTTGTATTATTTATAGGAGTTTTGAGTTTAATCATCGTTCTATATCTTCACCTTTTATTTGACCCTAAGTCATGATGTAAAGGTGAAGATAACGAACATACCTATTTACTGTGAATACAATGCGAGCGCACGATGATGAAACAATCAACGCTTTGTGAACTGTTAAAGCAAACGTTCTGTATATACATTTTCAAGAATCTCCCAATTATCATCCTATACAAAACTTTAATTCCCTTTATCGCTTCATCTGTGCCGATTGAAATTTTACATAGGAAAATATGGGGGAAATTCTTGAAAATGAACATATATAGAATTACAGATAAACGTTCTAATTTATCATTTTTATGTTTGTTTACCGTGCATTTACTATTAGCTTTCCTTGCGCTCTTCGTTCACAGTTGTCCATTCAATTTTCGCAAACCGTTCGCATCCAGAGTTCACAAACCCTCCATCGTTTGCTCTTTATGCGCTCGCATTGCCTTCACAGTGTTCTGTAATTTATCTTTTCATCGTCCCCAGGCAATCCAAAGTGAAAGGATGGAAGGTGAAGATAACGAGCAGTGATCAATCTCAAAACTCCTATAAGCAATACAAAAGAGATAGCTGGATAAAACAGACCCCATGTATATACATGTACCCGGAGCGGGATCAAGTGCGTAGGAGGAGTAATCATCCCCTGTCGACAAGTCACACCTACCGTGAGCCCTTGATCAGGTAAAGGGAGTTATCTATAGTGTAAAACTTATACGGTACCAATTTTGTTGCACCAGATGCGTATTTCGACAAATAATGTCTCTTCAGTGATAGTCAAAATCAGTGTGCTAAGAACGGCTTAACAATCGGTATAAATGACGTCAGACAACATTTGACCCAATTATAAGTTGTAATGGCAAACTATATCGTTATATCTTTATAAGGAGGACAAAATGAAAAGGAGAACGTATCCAAGAGTGGAAATAATATTTTAATACTGTAAAGGGGGATATTCGCTTGGGTTTTAATTTCGCTATATCCGCGATTATATCAACAATTACATAAATAAAACCATCGGAAAATGCTGTTTAAAGTATTTGGGGCTATGAGTTCATCTTAACGTAATGATTCTAGCTCAATCTATATACCGTACTTGATATTGAATAACCAAAAATATTTGCTGAAGTTTATTATCTAAAACACAGAGGTTTGGAGGAAGTAATCTTCATTATATATACATTCACTATTTATTCTATAAACGAGTTTGGCATTCGATGACTATTATCAATCAGTATTAGTTCGTGTGATTACACACGTCAGCCAATCACCGTCGTATGTGTTAGGAAAGATTTCCACAAGACGTTATCCTATATATTGTACCTATATTAAACGACCATCTGTGTGACGGGACCAACGACCATGATTTGATAATCTGTTCGTGTAATTCCATGATATTTTGCCTTTTTTAGCGATTGTATTTTTGTTAGATTACAACGGAATTCCTGCTTTCGATTTCGATTTCTGTGGAGCATAGCTATTCTCGGAATCATCATCGTTAACACGTTTGTTTTAAAATGCACGGATAATAGTTCGACTGTGATCTTGTTCAATCGACACTGTGAATCAATCATTATACCCAAGCTATCAATTAACAAAACCTGAATGCATATATACAAGATACGGGAGGTAATCCCTAGTAAGCTGAAATAGGGAGTAAACATAAAACTATTACAAGGGGTTTATCCGCGAAATTTAACCATCGTGATATGTTGCGAAATTTTATTCCCGCGAAATTAAAACCCTTTATAGTATTATACTTATAAGAGTTATGGGATTGATCATTGTTTGTTATCTTCACCTTTCACAAGAGATACTTTTTTTAACTAAAATGTATCTAAGTTGCAGCTGTGAAAATTCAAATATAGCTCCAGTCCACTCACCACCGATATCAGTTCCGTGTTTGATCAGATGGTGTGTTTTTAAAATATGGAAGAATATTTTTATCATAAACATGCAAGGTGAAGATAACGAACAGTGATCAATCTCATAACTCCTACAAGCAATACAAAATGTATAGTTTTACATGTCATGTAAATCTACCGCTATCAATTATACATTCACACAGAAGATATGATTAATCAATTAAAATTTCAATGCATCTGAAATGTGCGGTGACGGTGAAACTTTTCACCGAACTATAAAATCATCTAAGTTTTCTTATTTATCAGAATGCAATAAATTCACGATCCAACTAGGTCCGTTAAAATTAACAAACAATTTCCATATTAACTATCAACTATAAACTGTTAACAGTCATTCTCTGTAACCACTTACAAAAATTCGGCACGCATAGTCACCAATTTTCACGAAACTCACCCATATAACATATCCCAGAGAATGTATCTAAAAATTAGATGGTCATCATGGTTGCTATGGAAATCATTTTATCAAATTTGGCTATTTTCTAGAACTTGGTAGTTTTTGCACAAAAGTTCAATATAAAACAATATAAATAGTCTTAAAACTCTAATTTTCATATGAAATGAAAAAAACAAATCCCGTATTTTTTATTTAAGAAAAAAAAAGAGTAATGGACAATCCTAAGTAATTTTTATAATTGAACAAATCTGTAAAATTGTGTTTAAATTCAAAGGTTTTAGGTCTTAATAACTTTTATTCGCATCCACCTCAAATAAAGTAACAACAGTTTTAAAACAACTAATCTATGTTCTTCATAAATCTAAACTAAAACTTATGGGAATCTGCCTATATCATACGATTTGAAGTGAATGATTTATGGGGAAAATGCATTTTTTAACCAAGAGTTCTTTCCCTCTGAAACTCTTCAAAAATAAAATAAGCAATGAATTCTACTTCGTTTATCATCAATATTCATTTTTATTTTGGATTATGCAATTGTCTTAGGGCTAATTCAACTTGCTGTTACAATTACTATTTTGATAAAAGAAGTGAAAGGTGTGTAGGTAGGTACAGTTAGATAAATTATTCATATATTAAGTTTTCTTAAACATTTTAATAATCATAGAATCACAGAAATGAAACACATTCAATGGTATACATATGAATGGATTAAAATCAATAATCTGTCTTCAATTCAATCTGATAAAGGAATTGCCAGTTGTGTAGGTACAAATCAAGGATTGGAATATTGATATAGAGTTTCAAAATAATCATTGCTGTAGAGCTAAGTGTCATTAGATTTAGATCCAATGGGCACACCAGGGAAGATGTTGGGTTTCGAGAAGGAATAAAATCCCTAAGGCCATAGCAATGGTGTTTCTCTACTGCGTGAACGCAGAATGTGACACACCATTATTTAGTGTTTACCAGAAAAACGCACTGGAGCTCGCTGCATTAACGGCAAACCATAAATACTAATATCAATTGAGAGGGGGGCCCTGAAATATCAACTTATTTGTCAAAATATTACCTCGATTTAAAAAAAAACATGGTCGTAAGAAGAACATGCTTTTGCGTATTGAATCATTTGAAAGACATAAAAACTATATGCAGCTAATAATGGGATTTTGCCTAATAAATAAGGAAAGCTGACGATAGAGAAGCTGAAGTCATCCTGTTTATCATTAAGTTGAGTTTCAGTTTGCCGTTAACACTAGTGTTAAATGAAATATTCAATTGTTAACCAGATACTCAGTGGTGTCGTTTCTTTCTAGTTTACATATACATAAAAATGAATGTTGTTAATCCATAAAACATTGATATATCTCAATGATAAGTTGATGTCACATTACAGTGTAATTCCCAGATGTGCAAAACTTTTTTTCCACTGGTTGACTTTTAAAAGTATCTGCAATGTCATGTCATCACTAAACTCACAGCTAGGCATGTAAATATAACCTTTATGTTTAGGATTACTGCAATCTTCTGTTTATGTGTTATATAATAATATAATAATTATATATATATATATATAAACTATACAGTGATTTGTTCTTGAAAGATGATACCTGTTTTGCAGATTGCTTCTGCTGGAAAATGTGTTCTTTATGTTCGAATAATTCCCTGATCTGTAGCAGAATATAAAAAGGTATTTAGACCAACATCCACCATCTGCTGTCTATTTCCCCCCAAAATACAATAGTTCACTTCATTCATTTTAATGTTCTTTTCCGGATACAACTTATGTCCTTCCTGATATACCAGTGGTGAAATGTAAATTCTTCCTCGATCATTGACAGTTTTTTTTCCTAAATAAAATTTTAAAATGGATGCATGTGCTATCGTTCAGATGTGGTTTATTATTGAAATCGTGAGACAGGTAGTGAGATCTAATAATGATGATTGTTGCAAGTATGTACACGAATCGATTTATTCTTTAGTTATACTTTATTCTGCCTTTTCATTTATTTAATGATTTCATCCATCAATCATTAGATTTCTAGAGAAATAGATATTTTTTCCCAAATCTTAACATACATTTTACGATTTTTATCATTTTGAAATAAAATGAGCAATTAATTCGATTCCATCATTCATTTTAATTTCGGATCATACAACTTTCCTAGGCCGAACTCTACTTGCTGTTACAATTATTATTTTGATGAAGAAACTGGCGGGTGTGTAGGTATGTACCATTTCAGACTACAGTTACATATCAAGTTCTCTTTAACATTTTAAGAAACGTAAGAGAAATGAAGACATTTATAAATATGTTTGGCTTGAAATCAACAAACTGTTTTAATTCATTCTAATTAAGGAATTGTCAGTTGTTCAGTTATATCAAAATTGAACCATTTGGATCTAGATTTCAAAATAATTCGAAGCAACTACATTTTGAATGCTGAACATTGCTGTACCATAGAATGCAATTTTATTTATTCAATCTGTTGTAGAATGCGATCTGGGCAGCTTTGGTTGGAATTGTAAAAAAACGATGTGTTAGTGGATAGTACGGTTATCTGTGCCAAAAACAATGCAAATGTGAAGCTCGTCATTGTGACCCGGTTACTGGGTGCAAAACATGTATGTTGTCCTCCAATAATTTATGATTTATATCGTTAATGTTTGTTAACTTACAAATAATCATTAAGGATCATTATTTTCTTTATACTTGTAGCTGTTCATGATTACAACGCTGGTGAAACAATGTATCCCAACAATTCAACGGTGGAGATCATCACACAAGAAGTAGGACCGGCAGAACTCACAGAGAAATATGTACAGACACTTAGAGTAAACCCGATAGACACCGCACATGTTAAAGACGGCGTTCCTGAAGACAAACATTCAGATCATCACGACACCAATCAATGGTTGTCAGTGACTTTCCTTCTGATTGGTTCTTTAGTAACAATTTTCATTGTTGGAATTCTGTTTTATCTACGGATAACAAGACGGTGATGTTTTGTAAAATTTACAATGGTCACATATGCAACAATCATATTAGCTTCAAACGGAATATAGATAATGTGTTTTCTTCTTTTAGGTGTAAAAGTAATTCCAGATACCCGGGACTAGGTAATGTATTGTTTATGCTTTTTGATAGTCCATTACAATCGATAATTGTAAATTATGTAATAATATGTGTTGTGCAACATGAACACAGAAATTCCTTTAATTTTGATAGTGATTTCAACGTTATTACATGGTATTTCATATATTGAAGATGGTAATGTTATTCAACAAGAATTTGATGAAGACCCCGCCGATACGACTCTAGATGAGGAGGAACAGTCGGACGACTACGCCGAAATTCGATACTCACAATTTAAAGATTGCAACTTTACTTCTAGACAATCTGATAATTCAACCTGTAGGGGAGATGGAACGGGGGATTTTAGAATCAGAAATCAAACAAATCAAAACGTTTAGGATAGATATATCAATGACGTTTTGTCTATTAATAATGATAGCTTTCATTCATATGTCGATTTGATATATCCCTGTGAGCTCGAAATAAAGGACACCACAGAGTCGTCCACTTCTGCTTCATACTTAGATATTTTATTGAAAGTAGACATTAACGGCAAACTGACAACTCAACTGTATGACAAACAGGATGATTTCAGCTTCTCCATCGTCAACTTCCCACATTTATGTAGCAATATTCCATTATCACCTGCATATGGTGTTTAATATATCTCAACTGATTCGATATGCAAGAGCTTGTTCTGGGTATAGTCAGTTTTGAAATCGAGGTAAGCTACTGACAAACAAGTTGATGGTACAGGGATTTCAACAGTCTCGATTGAAGTCAGCATTTTGCAAATTCTATGGTCGTTATAACGATCGATTTCGTCAATACAACCTCGCATTGGGTCAAATGCTGTCTGACGTGTTTCATACCGATTGTTAAGCCGTTCTTGGCACACTGGTTTTGACTGCGGATAACCCCGTTTACCTGCTCAGGATATAGGGCTCACGGCGGGTGTGACCGGTCAACAGGTGATGCTTACTCCTCCTAGGCACCTGATCCCACCTCTGGTGTGTCCAAGGGTCCGTGTTTTCCCAACTATCTATTTTGTATTGTTTATAGGAGTTATGAGATTGATCACTGTTCGTTATCTTCACCTTGCATACACTAAGTTCATCTTTATTTTGATTGGACAATTACACGTACCAGTGTGATTCCTTAATATCCACGGTATGACAAAGGGGGATTACACACTTTTTCCATTTTTTTGTTAAAAGCATTCAACTTGTTAAATATACAAACGTCATTTAAGGGAAACAGACATTACTTTAATTCCAGTCGCTTTCCTTATAATGTATTTTACACAGGGGTAAAAGAGTATGACAAAATTGATAAATATTGATCAAATATGGAAGACCTGTGGAACGTACACCAAGCACAATATATATTTGAAAAAGAATTCATGAAAAATAGAAAAACAAACTGTTGAATATATGCATAGGTAATAGCTCACATTGATTCTCTTTGTGCCAAAATTCGCACATTTTCGGCAATTATTGGTAATGATAGGTAACAAAAACATGGTCTAGCCTAGTTTTAATTCCGCGGTTAAAGCTAAACACACTTATCTTTTATTTTGTAGATTTATTTCTATTCCGTGTAGGGTCGGATAGTTTGAAGTAGTTCTTTATGCCTTCCAAAACGTTGTTCATAAACGTCGACGTCATGACGTTATGTGCAATTTTTTGTTAGAAACAATGCTATATTTAACTACCGTTTACAAGAAAACGCCAAGAGACATAGGGAAATGTTAATGTGTTCTGACAATGGCATATTGTTGACATTTCATGTGCTGAATTTCATCAAATTTGTAGACAGGGCCGAATTTGCTTCCTAACGTACCTAGCTCTTTGTTAAGAAAGACCTGTCTATTACACTATTGTACCTGTATTAAACGACATCTGTGTGTGACGCGACCGACAACCATGATTTGATAATCTTTTCGTGTAATTCCATGATAGTTTTGCCTTTTCTCAACGATTGTATATTTTGTTACAGTACAATGCGATTCCTGCTCTCGATTTCGGTCAAGCATAGCTATTCTTGGGATCGTCATCGCTAACACGTTTGTTTTAAAATGCACGGATAATAGTTCGACTGTGATGTTGTTTAATCGGAACTCTCAATCAATCATTATACCCAAGCAATTAATAAAACCCGAATGTATATATACAAGATACGGGAGGTAATCCCTAGTAAGCATGGAATAGGGAGTAAACACGAACTATTACATGGGGGTTTATCCGCGAAATTTAAACCATCGTGATCTATGGCGATATTTTACTCCCGCGAAATTAAAGCCCTTTATTGTATTATACTTATAGGAGGTATGAGATTGATCACTTCGTTATCTTCACCTTTCACAAGAGGTAGTATTTTGAACTCAAATGTATCCAAGTACCAACTGTGAAAATTTAAATATAGCTCCAGTCCATTCAACACCGATATCAGTTCTGTGTTTGATCAGATGGTGTGTTTTTTAAAATATGATTTTTTTTATCATACACATGCAATGTAAATGTACCGCTACCAAGTATACATTCATACAGAAGATATGATTAATCAATTCTAAATTCAATGCACCTGAAATGTACGGTGATAGTGAAACTTATCAATGCAATAAATTTTGGATCCAACTAGATCCGTTAAAATCAACAAACAACTTCAATACTAACTATAAAATATAAAATATTACATAACTGGGAGATACCTTGTGTGTCTCCAAGGGATAGAACCTTGAGAACACCAACTATCAAAATTGACGTCCAAAATTAATATTGAATTTCTAAGTACCCAAATAAATTTACTATTACTTTAATTCTCTAAAATTCCCTTTCTTGTAGTATCTAGATTGTTTGAATCTGCTGCGTAATTTAATACTTAAAGTATTTGCTAAGATAAAGGAAATACCTTGATCACTGTTCGGTATCTTCACATTTCACCTACAACTGTTTGTTATATTTAGTTGTTGATTATCGGGTACAGAAAAATAAATTCCAGGAATCTTTGTTCTGCACATAGAAATTTTTATGTTTATGTGAATGCAAGGTGAAGATAACGAACAGTGATCAATCTCATAAATCCTACAAGCAATACAAAATAGATAAATTGGCAAACACGGACCCTTGGACACACCAGAGGTGGGATCAGGTGCCTAGGAGGAGTAAGCATCCCCTGTTGACCGGTCACACCCGCCGTGAGCCCCATATCCTGATCAGGTAAACGAATGAAACATCATACGATATTTGATATTCTTTTACGCTTTTATTCATTCTTGAATAATCAATTTACAATAATCACTTATACTCAGGTCACCATGAAACAGTTTTCTGTGAACATTCATTGAATGTTCGACTTTGAAAGTGTTATATCTTTTTGCTGTTTTTCGTAATGAGTTACAGATGAATGTTTTTTCAGGATAGGACCCTAGTTGTAAAATAAAGAGTGCAATGAACGCAGCAGGGTTAAGGTGTCCCGAGTAAAGTTAAAACAAACATCATAAAATGTACTTCGGTGCACTTCACACTATATGACGTTATAATATAAAAGTACGTCATGACGTACAGGTCTATAGTTGTATCGCGGGGAACATGTCATAATATTTTCTCGCTATTTATTGCAGTTATCTAGTGTTCAAGCTCTATGTTTTTAAATCTGTTTGTCAGATGTTTTTTTTTTCAGTTTTCTTCGATAATATATGTTTCATATTTTTATATATAGTATGCGCACGAAAGACTGTAAAGTAATCTTTATATCACTTTGTGACCTTGATATCGCCCCCGATGTGTATAGTCATTTGGAATAAAGAAAACCAACGCATGTACATATCGACTCGGTACAGGTGAAAGATGACGATATTTTATTTCGATCAAGGCATATTAAGAAAGGTAACTAGTTGCAGATTTTGGATTTTGATACAAAAGGTAGAATATTTTTCCTCGTTTAGATACAATTTGGATGTGAATGCGGAAAATGCCCATCATTTGAGTTGAGATTATGGAAATTGCTATATTTGAGAGAATATTGTACCGATCCGTATCACTCTTTAAATTTACCATATCAATGTCGACATATCAAGCCCAAACTGCAAATGATTTGAGTGCATCTTTCACCTGTACCGAGGTGATAAACAACTAAAAGTCTACAGGAAAAATAGCTCTACATCACTTGATGACGACGTAATAGTTAAGCAAAGAATTTCCCCACGTTATACGATGTTTGTTTATGTATTGACAAACGATTTTTACTAAAATATGCGACGCTTGAAATAATTTTACTTTTATATGAATATGCTGTTATTACTTGTTATTTTACTCGGGACACCTTAACCCCGCTGTAGAGTAAGAATATTATTGTTGTAGTCTAATACTGACTAGCATTGTGCATATTGTAAATCTCACTCCTCCTTTTCACCTGATCCAACCTCTTGTGTGTCCAGAGGTTCGTGTTTGCCATACGTTTGAATGTGTATGATAAGAGTAACAATTGTTCGTTATCGCCACTTGTTAATATCAACATTATTGAAAACGTTAGAAACTCCCTGCTACAGGAAATCAAACAACTCATGCTACCTGAACATCAGATTGATTGCATATTTACTTCAAAATATTGATAGAAAACGGTCTCGGCCTATCATTTAGTAGTGATCAGGTGTTCCAATAATCTGTTGGAATTCACGTGGACACACATTGTGCTCCTTCGCTAGCTGATCTCTCTTTATATTTTTACACGACAGAAATTATTCAAAAGCTTCTACACAAGAAACAAAATATATCTAGAGCACTTGCTTTGGCCTTCAATGCAACATTAAGATATATCGTCAATGTTTCATTTATTAACAATATAATAATTTTTCATTCATGTGTTGATTCAATAGAGCCTTCTAAACTCGAACTAACTTCAGCTTCTTCATCGTCAACGTTTCATACCTATGTATCAATATTCCCTTATCACCTGCATAATGGAATATTTCTATATAAATATGGGAAGTTAACGATTGAGAAGCAGAAATCATTCCGTTTGTCATACAGCTGAGTTGTCAGTTTGCCGTTAATGTCTACTTTCACTGAAATATCTAAGTATGGAACAGAAGTGGACGTCTCTGTGGTGTCTTTAATTTCGAGCTCACAATTATCTGCATCAATTTTCTATATTAGTTGTATTTGACATTTTCGCCTTATCTCAGCTTCCATCATTCTTAAACGGAGGAAATGTAGTACTTTTTCTCCAATCCAAATATTTGATGAAATGTTATTATATCTTGAATGCATGATGCTCAAAACTATCAGGTTGTCGATCGATCGATCGATCGATCGATCGAGAGAGATTACTCTTGACTTTATATCTTCTTTTAGGATTTCTTAGATTGATACTACTTTGTTACTTTCACGGTTTAAATGGAATGTCAGCATATCCTCATATAAAGACTAACGAGAAAAATTGTTTTTATTAATGACGCAGTGTTATCGAGAACAAGAATATCATAGTTACAAATGCAAAATGAAATTATTGAGTGATGTATTTTACATGTATAGACCAAATTCGTTCACAATCATTGTATTTCTAGAATTAGGTTAAAAGCAACATATAAGATATTTTGACCTAGACATGATGATACGTATTTTTGAGAGTTCTTACTGCGCCAACACCCGATACGACACAGGACCTGTGATGTGAATACTATAACTGAAAAACAGTAGCCTTCGTTTCTAGTACCGGGCGGAGGAAAACCTACTACTGATGCTAAACGTCTTTGTTTCTTATACCGGAAAAAGGAAAACCTACTATTAATGCTAAACGTCTTTGTTTCGCGAATCGAACTCCAGACTCTGGATGCGAAAGAAACGTCTTGTTCAGTAGATTTCCACGACCTTTGCATTTAATATTGTTATCAGTTCAAACTGTTATTGGAATTTGCAATTCCGCGGTATGGTGTCAAAGTATCGATAAAGTCATGTAAATTCAATTCTAGTCTGCTTATGGTCAACATCAGGTGTACAAACTATTCTGCAATATCCAAGAACTTAACAAGACTATATGGTCTGCCTTCAAAGTCAACCATTGTATCTTCTCTTTGTATTTCTCTTGTCATAGAAACTTCCATACGTGTTACAGGTTTCAGGGAATCTTTCTGAAAATCAATCAGTTTGCTTTCTGAAGTACTGCGAATGATATCATGAGAAAATTCTGTGTTTTTTTCATTTTCATCAATGTTGATACGAGAATTCCGAGGTAAAGTGTTAGCTTTTGTGAAGGGAGAATTCGTTATGTCTGATGGTTTTAATGACACATACACTTCCTCGTCTTGGTTTATGTCCCCCAGTTTCTGTGTTCCGTCCTGACTGATAATTCTACTTTGCTTTTTCCCGAGCTGGAGACGGCTATACTCACAACCGTTATCATATCTATCGTATACGTTCTGTATTGTTCGATTTCCGATTCCACAAGCCCCGATTTCGCCTCCTGTACATGTGGAATTATTAAATTTTCTTAATGTAGTGCTACAATCATTAAATTGTGAGTATCGAATTTCAGCGTAGTCGTCCGTCTGCTCCTCCTCAGCTAGAGTCGTATCGGCGGGGTTTTCATCATCAACTTCTTGTTCGACGTTAATACCATCTTCAATATATGAAATATCATGTAATGACATTGAAATCACTATTAGAATTAAAGGAAGCTCTGTGTTCATGTTGCACAACACAACTTGTTATATAATGCATGGTTATTGACATCATATTGTAATGAGCTATCAGAAGGTGTAAACAATACATTACCTAGTTCGGGGTATCTGGAACCAATTTTACACCTAAAAGAAGAAAACATTATCTATATTCAGTTTGAAGCTAATAGGATTGTTGCCGATGTGACCGTTGCAAACTTTACAAAATTTCACCGTCTTGTTGTCCGAAGATATATCAGAATTCCAACGATGGACATTGTAGCTAGAGAACCAATCAGAAGGAAGCTAACTGGCATCCATTGATTGGTGTTGTGATGATCTGAATGTTTGTCTTCATGAACGCCCTCTCTAACATGTGCATTGTCTATCGGCCCTTCTTCCTGTGTGATGATCTCCACCGTTGAATTGTTGGGAGACATTGTTTCACCAGTGTTGTACTCATGAACATCTACAAGTATATAGAAAATAATGATCCCTAATGATTATTTGTAAGTTAACAAACATTAACGATATAAATCACAAATTATTGGAGGACAACATACATTCTGTGCACCCAGTAACCGGGTCACAATGATGAGCTTCACATTCGCATTTTATTTTGCACAGATAACCGTAGTATCCACTAACACAGCTTTCTTTACAATTCGACCCAAAGCTGCCCAGCGCACATTCTGCAACAGATCAAATAAATAAAATTACATTTTATGCTACAGCAATGTTCATCATTCAAAATGTAGGTGCTTCAATATTATTTTGAAATCAAGATCCAAATCGTTCAATTTTATACACCTGAACAACTGCCAACTCCTTAATTAGAATGAATTAAAACAGTTTGTTCATTTCACACTATTCATATGCATAAATGTCTTCATTTCTCTCACGTTTGTCAAAGTGTTAAAGACATCTTGACATGTAAAGGTATTCTGAAATGTTACATACCTACACACCTGCCAGTTCCTTTATCGAAATAATAATTGTAACAGCAAGTAGAGTTCGACCTAAGAAAGTTGTATAATCCGAAATTAAAATGAATAAGATAATGGGATTAATTGCTCATTTTATTTCAAAATGATAAAAATCGCAAAATGCATGTTAAGATTTGAGATAAATGAAATATTCTCTAGAAATCTAATGATTGATGAATGAAATCACTAAGTAATAATTCAGGATGATATATTAATATATATATATATATATATATATATATATATATATATATATATATATATATATATAAGCACTATAGTTCCACACATGGATACAAGGTCAAATACAAAAAAATATACAAAGCACTAAAATGATCAACGACACGAACAACCAGATTGTCAAATTTTCGGGACGACCCGTCCCTTCTTCAGGACCAGCGAAAAGAATTACATAATATGGCCAATATCATCAGGGCATAATAACAAAAACTACATATAAATACATCTAGCACTACAACTACACTAATCTACAAACGTATTTGCAAAGAAGACTACATGTTTTTTGGTCTTTAAGCTTGTCAACCAATGTTAAAAGCGGAGCGAATTAGGACATACCTTATTCTTCCAAAGAGCTGATCCAAAATGGCCAAAATGAAAAACAGTAAACTTGATTAATTTCAAGTGGAACGAGTTAACCCAATTACGTTGACAAATAGTAAAGCTAACTCTTACCCAGAGAGATTCTATCTTAACCATGCATAATTTATCAAAAGATGATAAATAAGAAATACAATAAATAATTAAATAAATAAATGAAAATAAGCTATGTAAACGAAGTAAGAAATGAACAAAGTTTGAGAGAAAGATAATATAAACAACAAGTTTGAATAAGTTAACAAAATGGACCAACTCCAAACAAAAACAAAGAATAAGCAGCCCAGGAAATTGAATCAACATCAGACATTCCCGTACTGATCATGTCAAAGGTAGACGTGCAAAAAACATAGAATCACGGAAACTGATAAATGGGTTTTACATGTAAGCAATCGGTTATGGAGTTCAAAGTAATTAAAAGGGGTGGGCTGATTGTAAACATAATCGAAAAGGAAAGAAATGTGTTAAAAATGGTCATATTACCACTGTTAGGGAAATGATCAGACGAGTAAGTCTAGATGAAGCTTAAAGTCTAGTAAGGGTTTAGCCCATATTCATCCAGGTGAAATCAGTAGCTTTGTTGATACCATGCGGTCCAAATGATTTCAACCTGTGAATCCAGAATTTTTCCTTCTGCTTTATTTCGGTATCTGACCAACTAGGGTCATGATCAATAACCACTACTATCATGTCCTCCCATCGGTGGTTATTGCCGTTGAAATATGTTGCTACTGGCAAATCATTTTTGGTTCCGATGGAGGACCGATGGTTGTTGACCCGTCTGCGAAGGTCTGTTGTTTCTCCTATGTATTGCTATAGTCTCAATTGATATTAACTTTTATGGTTTGCCGGTAATGCAGGGAGCTCCAGTGCGTTTTTCGGGTAAATATTAAATAGTGGCGTGTCACAGTATGCGTTCACGCAGTAGAGAAATATCATTGCTATGACCTTAGGGGTATTTATTCCTTCTCGCCACCCGACATCTTCACTGGTGTGCCCATTGGATCTAAATCTAATGACATTTAGCTCTACAGCAATGATCATTTTGAAACTCTAGATCTTTATTCCAATCCTTGATTTGTACCTACACAACTGGTAATTCCTTTATCAAATTGAATTGAAGACAGCTTATTGAATTTAATCCTTTCATATGTATACCATCAAATATGTTTCATTTCTGTGATTCTATGATTATTAAAACGTTTAAGAAAACTTAATATGTGAATAATATTTTAACTGTACGTACCTACACACATACCATTTCTTTTATCGAAATAGTAATTGTAACAGCAATTGTAACAACAAGTTCAGTGAGCAATTGCATAATCCAAAATAAAAATGGATATTGATGATAAACGAAGTAGAATTCATTACTTATTCTATTTCAAAATGATGCAAATTGTAACATGCATGTCAAGAATTGGGGAAAATAAAACATACTCTACAAACATATTTTATTGAAAGTAGACATTAACGGCAAACCAACAACTCAACTGTATGACAAACTGGATGATTTCAGCTTCTCCATCGTCAACTTCCCACATTTATGTAGCAATATTCCATTATCACCTGCATATGGTGTTTATATATCTCAACTGATTCGATATGCAAGAGCTTGTTCTGGGTATAGTCAGTTTTTAAATCGAGGTAAGCTACTGACAAACAAGTTGATGGTACAGGTATTTCAACAGTCTCGATTGAAGTCAGCATTTCGCAAATTCTATGGTCGTTATAACGATCTAGTTCGTCAATACAACCTCGCATTGGGTCAAATGCTGTGTGACGTGTTTCATACCGATTGTTAAGCCATTCTTGGCATACTGATTTTGACTACGGATAACTCCGTTTACCTGATCAGGATATGGGGCTCACGGCGGGTGTGACCGGTCAACAGGGGATGCTTACTCCTCCTAGGCACCTGATCCCATCTCTGGTGTGTCGAGGGGGCCGTGTTTGCCCAACTATCTAATTTGTATTGCTTGTAGGAGTTATGAGATTGATCACTGTTCGTTATCTTCACCTTGCATTGATTAACAAAGTATGTAGCTATGAAGAAAATCGTTGAATAATTGAAATGACTGATCAAAGCATGTTGGAATTAAGAAATGTACATACGTGCGACAATCATCCTGATGAGATCTCACTCCCTGACACATAATCTCCGCCAGCTGAACAATAACACGTACATCCATTTTGAAATTTCATCTAGGAATAAAAACTATCAATAACCGAGGAAATGTTTTCGTTTCACCACTGGTGTATCAGGAAATACATAATTACACTAATAGCATCCGGAAAGAAAGATTAAGGATGAAAGATGCATAGAATAAACTGCTTTGTTTAGTAAAAAACTATGTTGACATGGTTGATGTTGGTTAAAACCAACTTTAAATAATTCTGCTCAAGAAAAATAGATCACTCTTATAATCTTTTAAAAACTAATCCTTTTATAACTCGAGATAATATACATATGTGTTATTAAAGAAAAACCTTCCTTATACACATATTCTTCACAAAATACCTTTACAGAAAGAGATACATCTAATAAATGTAATAAATGATTTATCAAGTCTCTACCTTTACTCCTAACGAAGATATTAATAGTTGTGAACAAGAAATTTCAAACGTACTGTGCCACAACATATGTCAGGGAAGGTATAAATCAAATGTGGATTGTAAAAAATTCCGAAGATTTTTTATAAAATTTGAAACGGCAAAACTGCTCTCAAATCAACAACATCAAAACGTATAACGTTTCAACACTTTACACGACCATTCCTCACGATGAAAGAGAAACTATGTTATTTGACATCATAGACAGTTGTTTCTTTTAAAAAACGAAAAAAGGAAATATTCGTATCTAGTGATCATTCATCCGAAAAAAATACTTTGCTAAACACAACTCCGATTCCAGGCATAAGTACTCTTTTTTAGGTTTGATATAGAAAATATGCTGGAGTTCCTCAATGTTCATTGTGTTTGATCAGGTCTTCAAACAGTCTGTTGGGAATCCCATGGGCTCGAATTTTGCTTCTTTGTTAGCTGGCCTGTATTTATATTCTTATGAAGAATTCATTTAAAAACTTCTTCATGAGAAGAAAACATCTCTTGCAGTCGCTTTCAAGTCGACATTTAGATATATCAATTACGTTTTATCTATCTACAATAATAACATTCATTCATATGTAGATTCGATGTATTCCTGTTAATTCTAAATAAACGACGCCATAGAGTCATCCACCTCTGCTTCATATTTAGATATTTTATTGAAAATAGATACCAACGGCAAACTCATAACTCAACTTGATGACAAACGGGATGATTTCAGTTACTCTAACGTCAACTTCTCATATTTATGCAACAATATTTCATTTTCACCTATGAGAGCCATTCGATACGCAATGTGTATTGTACAATATATGACAAGTATTCGACTCAAATAGTGAAATGAACATTACAAGTATTCTCTGCGGTTTAATATAAATAATTTCAATCTCGGAATCCATTTCTGAAGTGCCTCACGGTACGCTGATTTAGGTAGAACTCCGAGGCACTGCTTGATGGCTGAGCCAAGGGCAATATCACGAATCGTGTATCTGTCATCACTTTCAATAATTTCCCTGACTTTTAGACATTTGCCTTGTCTGTTAAAGTCACAGGTCGGCCAGATTTTGCTGCATCTTTGGCAGACTCTGTTTCAGTTAGAAATTTTGATCTCCGCCTACGAACTGTCGCAGAAGATACCTTATCAGACCCATAAAATTCAGTAAAAATCTGCATTACTGAATGAACGAGTTTTGTGCAATCTTTTATATAAGCTCTGATTTCTTCAATATTCTCAACACGTTTCCCAACTACTTTTATAACAGTGGTCAACGACTGGCTCTATTGAAACGACTATAAGGTTAACACCATATTGAGCTAAATGATCGTATTGATACCGTTGGGAAGGTATTGGATATAGCAATTCAAGACTATCATTATTCGCTAAACCATGCAAAGCGTTATCGCACTGTGGTACAATACACATTATATATCGAGCAACCTTCGTATATATAGTGTTCATATATCTCACCTGATTCAATACGCAAGAGCTTGTTCTGCGTATGATTAGTTTTTAAATTGCGACAGCCTACTGAGAAACAAGTTTATGTTACAAGGGTTTCAACTGTTACGAAAGTCTATGGTCGTTATAACGATCTAGTTTGCCAATGCAACATATCATGGGTTAAATGCTGTTTGACGTGTTTCATACCGATTGTTAGACCGTTCTTGGTACACTGATTTTGACAACGGATGGTTCAGTTTACCTTATCAATATATAGGGCTCACGGCGGGGGTGACCAGTCGACAGGGGATGCTTATTCCTCCCAGGCACCTGATTCCACCTCTGATATATCCAGGGGTATATGTTTGCCCAATTTTCTATTTTGTATTGCTTATTGGAGTCTTGACATTGATCGCTGTTCGTTATCTTCGCCTTTCAATCATGCATAAAATAATTCATGCAGATAGAAAGAAATACTAAAGGTGACATTTCTGTAATATGAATAGCGTGTCATCAATATGAAAGTAAACTGATGATGTCATAACTATACATCGAGTTACGATGACACATACAAATAATTTGTTAACTTTGTGATATAGATATCGACAAAATGTGGAGTATTTGAAATATATGACAAAATATATGGAATATGTATGTGAAACGCTAATAATTTTTTGATATTCTGAAAGTATGTTGATTTCATTGAGGACCGTTGTTTGAATGGAAAAACATTGCATTTAGCATGTCAACCTATTTTCCCTGCCACACACTGAAATAAAATTGAAAACGTTTCATATTACACCGCGTACTTTTAGAGCCTTTTCTATATACCGTGTGAAAGGTCATACAATTACGTACACGGCAATAACTGCTAGATTTGTCTGTTATGAAAACTTGAAAAAAAAACCCTGTACACCCCCAGTGTGAAATGCAAGTTAAAGATAACGAACAGTGATCAATCTCATAACTCCTATAAGCAATACAAAATAACTAGTTGGGCAAACACGAATCCCTGGACACACCAGAGGTGGGATCAAGTGCCTAGCAGGAATAAGCGTCCCTTGTTGACACACCCGTTGTGAGCCCTATATCCTGAGCAGGTAAACGGAGTTATCCGCAGTCAAAATCAGTGTACCAAGAACGGCTTAACAATCGGTATGAAACACGTCACACAGCATTTGACCCAATGCGAGGTTGTACTGACGAACTAGATTGTTATAACGACCATAGAATTTGCGAAATGCTGACTCCAATGGAGACTGTTGAAACCCCTGTACTACCAACTTGTTTGTCAGTAGCCTACCTCGATTTAAAAACTGACTATACCCAGAACAAGCTCTTGCATATCGAATCAGTTGAGATATATAAACACCATATGCAGGTGATAATGGAATATTGCTACATAAATATGGGAAGTTGACGATGGAGAAGCTGAAATCATCCCGTTTGTCATACAGTTGAGTTGTCAGTTTGCCGTTAATGTCTACTTTCAATAAAATATCTAAGTGTGAAGCAGAAGTGGACGACTCTGTGGTGTCCTTTATTTCGAGCTCACAGGGATATATCAAATCGACATATGAATGGAAGCTATTACTGTTAATAGACAAAACGTCATCGATATATCGAAATGTCGAATTGAAGGTCACAGCCAGATATTTTTTCTTCTCGCATAGAAGTTTTTGAATAAATTCTGCTTCATATGAATATATAAACAGGTCAGCTAACAAAGGAGCACAGTCCGAGCCCATGGAAATTCCAACAGACTGCTGGAAGACCTGATCACCAAAGACCACGAAGATATATCAATGAGGAACTCTAGCATATATTTTATTTCAACTTGAGAGTACTTGTGCGTGTAATCAGAGTGGTGTTTAACAAAGGAAGTTTTTGAATGACTGATCACTAGATATAAATATTTCTGTTTTCTGTTTTTGTTGAAGAAGAAACTGTCTATGATGTGAAAAGGTCCAGTCTTTAATTTATCGTGAGGAATGGTCGTGTATAGTGTTGAAAAGTCATAGGTTTTAATGTTATTGATTTGGGGAAAATTCTGCGATTTCAAGTTTACGAAACGTTCTTTAGTATTGTTTAGAATCCATATTTGATTAACACCACTTCTGATATATGTAGTCGCACAGTAAGTTTGAAGTTTCTCCTTCACAGTTGTTTATATTTTCGTGAGGAGCAAAGATATGGGCTTGGTAGAGCACTTACTGGATCCAGCAATGTATCTTTGTAAAGATTTTTATGTAGTAGTTTAGAAATCCAGTATAGGTACAGTAACTCATATTCATTCGACCCATTGATTGGGATATTAAATGTGTCTAAAACGGAAGCATGGTTTTGAAGAATTTCATCTTTTGAAAGGGCAGTTGGAGTATAAGTATGAATGCCAAAAGTGGAATTAATGCCAAGTTCGTTTAAAATACAGATGTAATGACGAGCCTTACAAACAAAGACAATGTTGTTACTAGCTTTGTCAGCTGGAACCAAAACATATTCCTCATGTAACCTATCTAATTCTTTTATCACTTCTGGTTTACTAAACAGAGAAGAATAGATGGTACGTACTTTTGTTTTCATGTGTCTAATGCGAGATTTTCATATCCCTCTTATGCTTTTAGCCCATTCTGACAATGTATCAAGTTCTTCTTTTTCATATTTAGCCCATCGTCTGTCATAATCTTCGACATAACTCATAACAGAGATGAAGTTCTGTCGCCAATTAATCGACCGAGTTTCTCTGTATTTAGGACCTTTAAGAATGCGTGATTTGAGGTCCTCATTTTCAACTATATCAACATCATCAGTAATGACATGTCCAGCTGGACTATAGTTGAAAGAAGATGAAGAACAAGAACATGTTGGTGGATTACGTATAAGATGGTCTATATCTAGGTACTGCAAAGTTAGTTAATAATTAAAAAGTTGGGGCGCAATAGTAGAAGTATAGCTGTAGGAAATACAGGGTGTAGACTTGAACTTGAAATAAGTTGGAATACACTACTGAACCCTTTTATGACGAAGAATGTTGCTTATGTTGACGACATCTATTCCTTTGTTTGTAAATTTGAGCTTAAGGAATTCGCAACATGATTTGGACGGAATATCATCCATGGTCTGTGCTGGTTTAAAGAGCCTGTGGTAGGCAACGTCCATAATCATAGAGTTCAGGCTATATTCAGGTGTTGAAAAATCTAAGTATAGACTAGCTATAACTTCTTTAAATAATGTGTGTAAAACTCTCAATGGAATAGAGTAAAGTTTTGTACGAAGATGATGTGGACCTAATTGTCTGTTGACGTAAGGCAAAAGTGAATCAAACATGGCATCATTTAAACTTGGTATTTTATATGAACGATGTCCATGACTGCGTTTCCATCTTTGGGTATTGGGAAAGAGTCTTATCAAATTCACGTTATTTCCTTGTGGACTAGTCAAATGTCTCACATCATATACATTGCATCCATATGGAAATGCAGGGCCTAGGGTCCTGATCCAGTGATCTTCTCGTTGTCTACGAAAAGGGGTGCTTAATGTTGGATTGTTTGTGTGATGGCTTTTTTCTTCTAAAATTCTTACCCTCATGGACAAGATGGAGTGGTCTGGTGCATTAAAATGCTTGTAAAGAAGTTGGTTACCACCATTATTAATTTGAAATCTGTGCCCCCATATTCTTTTAAGTGAACCCTTGGTTTCTCCCACATAAATTAAGCAACACTGAAAACGGTAGGATTCTAACAACACTTTTGATAAACTATGTGTGTTACAAAAATTATAAAAACTTAGTATTTCCTTCCCTCTGTGTAGGATAGATTGTAAAGATTGTGCAACTTACGTACATAAATGGAGTATGACATGCCTTAACATACCCGCGCATAAATGCACGTGAACCCCTCGACCCTTACTAGATGGATGTGATTCCTGAGTTACAATAAAAACTTAAAACCTTTTGTGTTATTTGTTGACCTCTTGTCATTTACATGTGATTATCCAATGAGTCTATTTACTTATTGTATACTTTTAGGTAAGTTATGAGACTCATTCAATATTGTTGGATGTTACATGAAATATGTTAGATTATGTAGAATAAAATATGACACCACAAAACTGTTTCAAAATATGTCAAAAGTGCTTTGAATTTTTTAACAATCCATATTTGATTCACACCACTTTTCATATATGTTGTGACGCAATAGTCTGAATATTTTCCCTGAGAGCACGAGAAAAGTAAAGGTGGGGACTGTATAGAAGAACGGTAACTCATACTATCAATTACACATTCAATGTTGTTTTATTCGATATGACAGCAGCTCATAATATCATTGAAATAAAAAAATATGAAATTACATAACATGCTGTGAAAGTACAATTATAGCGACTACATTTTAAACTGTTGTTGGCAGTCGGTGTTCATTTACATGTATCAGTGTGTTAATTTTGCTGGGAATAGCTGATAATTAACAATGTTATATGAATTTTCACCAATGTCTATTTCCTCTCGTTTTTGTCTACTTCTCTGGTCACAGAAACTCCCTAAGTACGTGTAGCTGATTTGGGGAAACCTTCATGAAAGTCCACAAATCTCTGTTCTGAAGTGCATCGGATGATAATGTGAGAACATTCTGTGTTTTGATCATTATTGTCAAAGTCGAGTTTAGGCTTCAGAGGGAATGTGTTTCCAAGTTGTGCAGATCAAAGGCATTGTATCCGGTGTATTCAATGACACATAAAATTCCTGGTTCTGAACCACGTGTTCTGAGTTTTGTATCTTTATACTGATAACACTGTTTTTCATTTTCCTCAACTGGAGATGATTATATCTACATTTGATATTATATTTATCATAAACGGTTTTTTTTTTGCGTTTGAATTCCGATTCCACAAGTTTCACCTCTTATACAAGTTGAACCAGTCGATGTTCTGAACCTAGTGGCACAATTATTGATGAGCCAGTTTTGTCGGAATCACCTGATTGCTCCTCGACAGCTATATCCGTACCCACGACCTGGTCATCACAAATATCTTGATGATGTATATTGCCCTCTTCTATACATGATATAATATGTGATAGCAATGGAATAATGATGAGCTTTGCAAGAAATTTCATGACGATTTGTAAATCTCATACGGTTGTAAAATCTATAGTTAGCAAGACAATTAATGCGTTACCTATTTTTATCGGATATTTTGAAATAGTTTTTCACCTAAAAGGAAACATAACGTATTTGCATTTAAGATTAAAACAATTCAATTATTGCTGAGAAAATTTAATTTTTTACCATGCTGTTTTCATAAGGTAAAAATATGTCCAAAGATAAAAGATTATAAATACAGATCCAATCAAAGTGACTCTTACTGGCATCCAATCATTGATTTCATGATGATATATGACTTTCTCTGCAGGAACATCTGCTTTGGAGTGTGTAGTATGCAAGGTGAAGATAACGAACAGTGATCAATCTCATAACTCCTACAAGCAACACAAAATAGATAGTTGGGCAAACACGGAGCACTGGACACACCAGAGGTGGGATCAGGTGCCTGTTGACCGGTCACACCCGCCATGAGCCCCATATCCTGATCAGGCAAACGGAGTCTGAGTGTTATGTGTGAGCATGTTTTTCTGTGACTTCTACCTCTACTTCCTGCGTGATGACCTCTAGTATTAAATTTTTAAAACACTAATTATTTCAATATTATGAACTGTAATTGTAACCAAAGGAGTACTTTATGAAGAAGTATGTAAAATCTTACAGGAACATCATATAACACAAATCAGCACTATGAAAGGTGAAGATAACGAACAGTGATCAATCTCATAACTCCTATAAGGAATGCAAAATTAAGAGTTAGGGAAACAGAGAGATGGGATTGGAGGAGTAAGCAGGCTATATCGACCTTTCAAAATATGAATCAATTTAAAGATGTCTTATTTGAGGAGAGCTACACACATTTTTAACCCCTCAAACTCAATCACAAAAGTGAGCAGCACATTCGCGTTCACTTTCACAAAGAAAACCGAAAGATCCGTTTATGCAATGTTCACAGTTCTACCCTAAGCTGCAAAGGAGACATGTTTCAACATATTAGATTACATCTGATTCAAATTAACTGCACAAATATAGTCAATCTTTGACACGCCATTTTTTTAACATTGTTCAGACATCTAGATAGTAGTATGTTACGATTGAGAAATAATAAGATAAATTTATTTTTCCATGGATTAATAAGAATATATATCATCTTTTTTTTTTTTTTTTTTATATAAAACTGAAACTATGTATGTTTATTAAAGTATTCAAGAAAACTGATGTACAGTACATACTTACACAGCTACGAATGCCTTTATGGGAAAGTTTACTGTAGGAACAAGTGGAGGGATGTCTAAGGAAACTGCATAATCCAAATCAAAAATTAATATAAATGATCAACAAAATATAATATATTGCTCATTTGATTTCAAAATGATGAAAAATGTAAAATACTTGTCAGAATATTAAGGAAAACATTACGTATTTCAACAACATTATTATGTATTGTGTATGTACCGTGGAATGGATGCTAGAATAAGTAGACGGAATCAATGTTAATACTTGTAACAATCATCATGATAAGGGTTTGTTATCTGAAACATTGTAAACCCTATCTGAACAATAACACTCACAAACACTTTATAATTCAATCTAGGAATAGAATACACTGATGATCAAGGAAGAGTTTTAATTGTAACCAGTTGACAAATCTGGAAAAGAATCATAACAGGAAGAGTCTGTTATAATGGATAGAATTTCTATAGTTATCGATTGTTTCAATGTCACATACTATTGATTATCCTGAATTATGTACCGGAATATCTGCCTTTATCGATTATTTCAATAGCACATATTGTTCATCGTCCTGAATTACCTAAGCCGGTATCTACCTTTTTCGGTTATTTTCATGATACAACTATTGATTCTTCTAAACTGCGTACCAAAATGTCTTTATTTATTGATTATTTCTGTGACACACAATATCGGTCGTCTTATATTACATACTGGGTGTCTGCATGTTGGTAGCTATTCATTCATTCTGTTTTGCTTTGTCGTCCACTGTAAGAAACTACACTCAAAATAGTCAATAATTCCAGGTGCAGAAATAAACATGACAAATCGTATAAATTACAACACTTTAATGAAAAAACTTGAATATTACAAGTTTGTGGCGATTATTTGTCACAATCTACAATCCACTTCTTTGAGTTACCCAGGCAGAAACCGCAGAATCACCAAATGCCCCCATCAACTGGCAAAAGACGCACCCACATTTGATCATGATGAGCGAGAATTCTTGGTACCATAACAAGAGAGAATACCACATGTGATTTGGAAATCAAGTACTGGCTCAGGTCCTCATTCTATCCCGCCTCCCTTGGTACCATACAAGGATAAGCCCAAAACTTGCCATTGGTACCACAAGGGTCAAACCAGCCCCTAAGGTAAACAAAGGTGATCCCCATATTCCCCCTGAAATGATGATGGAATACACTGAGTATAGAGTCAGACATTTAAGCGAGAACCTGATTCGTGTAAATCCCCGAGTTCCGCTTACCCCCTTGCAGATATGTTTACATAATACACATAATAAAACACCTGAATTTTATGTATATCTGCTGTGACACGGGTCCTTGCTTTTTGCGATGTCATCAACTGGACGACGTTTACTAGTCTGTACAATAAGTAATTGTGAAATTTTGTATAAGTAAAGAATATCATCATTATCATCATGATAATCATCATTAAATTCTCAAAAAGTGATGCGGCAGTCGTTGAAGAGGAAGGAGCGAATTTAGTTGTCCGAATGCATGCTTCTCTACACCCGAGTCATCTTCACGGTCTGTTGAATTTCAGTTCCTTGGACAAAATATCCATCTTCAACATAACAGAAGACAAATATCATTTAATTCGAGCGTAAGAAAACCGTATGTTTTTGTTGCAATAAAACTTTGTAAGATATGCACATTTTATAAGATTATGGAAAACTACTGTAAACGTATTATATTTGGCGTGTACGATATTTGGCGGAAATCGTTTTTTCAACAAGTTAGCGTAGATTTGTTTTAGAGCATTCCTGAATTACTTTAAACATCTAGATTTACGGATGGCATTTAGTGATGCACTTGATTTAGCGGAAGCTGCGTTCCGTCAAAGACGCTAAATAGAATACACAGCCAAATGTAATACATTTGCAGTATGAGGTGGAAGTCCTAAACACTTTTTCAGATTAGAGACGCTGTATATCCGCATTTTGTTTCATAAGCAACAAGTATAGACAAAACCCAAATAGCTCATGGTACAAATTTTGGTTCCGTTAAAATATGTTTTAAATATACTGTCTTTCTTTTTACTGAAATTTTTATACCTGCAATTGAGAAGAATTCCACATTTGGAAATGCAAGGTGAAGATAACGAACAGTGATCAATCTTATAACTCCTATAAGCAATACAAAATAGATAGCTGGGCAAACACGGACCCCTGGACACACCAGAGGTGAAATCAGGTGCCTAGGAGGATCCATCGTCTACTCAAGATTTCTTTTCAAAACGACGAGTCTTTGAAATGGCGTTTTGGTTGTAAAAAATATTCTACGTCGACTCTACGAATGAATTCGAATCATTGTACCAATACTACACCTTCAAAGTTCAGACAATTCCTAGAAAGTTTCGCTGTGGAGTCCGTTAAATGTTTTACCAATATCTTACCTTTATTCCTTACGAAAATATGGACTGCTTCGAAGACCAAACTTATTGTTCTACAAGCTAGTTATGAATTGGTCAAAATGATCTGATACTTACGATGCTGGCTACTGGGTGGTCGCGCGTGCAATTATCAATCCGAGGCGTAGGAATTCTAAGATTATTAAGGTAAGAAGTAATTGGTTTTCCATGAAACGCACGGAATTAGAAGTGAAAGTATAATAATAATAATCGACGATGTACAAACAATGCTAACGAAACAATCTAAGAAAACATCATCAATTCAAGAAGAGAGGTTTCTAGTTACTGTAGGTACTGGTACTGATGACATGATGGTATGAATTATTTTCATCAGGAACACCATATCTACAGTGTATAGTAGAAGTCGGGTTGAATTTGAATAGTTTTGACCGTGTATATGAAAAGGTGAAGATAACGAACAGTGATCAATTCCATAACTCATCTAATGAATATGAAATTCAGAGTAAGGTCAACACGAACCACGAGTCACACAAGGCGTGGTATGAAATTTCTCTACGGGTTCTATCGCTCCTGATTCCTGTGTGATGGACTGCGTTGTAGAATCTGCTAGAGACATATCTTCAGTTGTGTACTCATGAACGGCTACAAATATATAAACAAATATTGTTATTTATTATTTGCAAGCTAAAAGTTAATGATATAAATCATAACGTATTATAGGAGAACATACATTTTGTGCACCCAGTAACCGGGTCACAATGATGAGCTTCACATTCGCATTTTATTTTGCACAGATAACCGTAGTATCCACTACCACAGCTTTCTTTACAATTCGACCCAAAGCTGCCCAGTGCACATTCTGCAACAGATCAAATAAATAAAATTACATTTTATGCTGCAGCAATCTTCATCATTCAAAATGTAGGTGCTTCAATATTATTTTGAAATCTAGATCCAAATCGTTCAATTTGATAAACCTGAACAACTTCCAACTCCTTAATTAGAATGAATTAAAACAGTTTGCTCATTTCACACTATTCATATGTATAAATGTCTTCATTTCTCTCACGTTTGTCAAAATGTTAAAGACAGCTTGACATGTAAAGGTATTCTGAAATGTTACATACCTACACACCTGCCAGTTTCTTTATCGAAATAATAATTGTAACAGCAAATAGAGTTCGACCTAAGAAAGTTGTATAATCCGAAATTAAAAGGAATAATGAAATCGGATTAATTGCTCATTTTATTTTAAAATGATAAAAATCACAAAATGCATGTTAAGATTTGGGAAAAAATATCATATTCTCTAGAAATCTAATGATTGATGAATGAAATCCCTAAATAAATGAAATGGCAGAATAAAGCATATTAAAATCGATTCATGTACATACTTGCGACGATCATCATTATTATATATCACTCTCTGACGCAAGATTTCAATAATAAACCACATTTGAACAATAGCATACACATCCATTTGAAACATTATTTAGCAAGAAAAAACTATCAATGATCGAGGAATAATTTACATTTCACCACTGGTATATCAGGAAGGACATAATGTGTATCCGGAAAGGAACATTAAAATGAATGGAATGAACTATTGTTTTTTTTTGGGGAAAATATACAGCTTTTTATATTCTGCTACAGATCAGGGAATTATTCAAACATAAAGAACACATTTCCAGCAGAACAAATCTGCAAAACAGGTACTACCGTTCAAGAACAAATCACTGTATAGTTCAGGATAATACATTATTGGGTTATTGAACTTATATTGGTGAATATTGGCATGAGTTGGCTGTGAAAATGCACGATTTTGTGAGTGCATTTTCACAGCCAACGAGTGCCAATATTCACCAATATAAGTTCATTAACCCTTTTATTATATAACTAAAGTATTTAGTTGTTAAATTATATCCCTTTTCACTCAAACTACTCAAAAATAGACGATAAATTCATCAATATTGGCATCTAAGGAGGTGTATAATATCAGCATGCATTTCTTAACTGTTCAATATTTAAACCGTCATTAATGCATGAAGCAAACTGATTTTGTAAATGGGGACATCATAATTTATGTACAGTGAAACATTTTGCTTTAGTAAATATCAAATACAGCTCTGTCAGATTTGGAGGACCGTCGTCTGCCATTTTGGCTTGTTTACGTCGTTACGGTAACGTCAATATTGAACGCTCATACCCGGAATGTTTCGGGCGCATACAATTTACGTAATGCAAAGTTAGAGTTCAATAAATTCTCAGGATATTGAACATTAATATTCTCTAGATTTTACGCAGACTTTATAATAGACTGTTTATTAGCTATATAATAAATATATATATTATTATCTTATTATATAACACATAATCCGAAGATTGCGGTTATCCTAAACATAAAGGTGATATTTACATGCATAGCTGTGTGGTTAGTGATGACATGACATTGCAGATACTTTCAAAAGCTAACCAGTAGGAAACAAAAAGTTTTGCACAGCTGGGAATTACACTGCAATGTGACATCAACTTTTCATTGAGATATATCAATGATGTTTTATGGATTAACAACATTCATTTTTATTTATATGTAAACTAGATGGAAACGACAGCATTGAGCATCTGGTTAATAATTGAATATTTCATTTAACACTAGTGTTAACGGTAAACTGAAACTCAACTTAATGATAAACAAGATGACTTCAGCTTCTCTATCGTCAGCTTCCCTTATTCATTTGGCAAAATCCCATTATTAGCTGCATATAGTGTTTATGTCTCTCAAATGATTCAATACGCAAAAGCATGTTCTTCTTGCGATCGTGTTTTTTAAATCGAGGGAAGCTTTTGACAAATAAGTTGATAGTACAGGGGGGGGGGGGGGTCAACAGTCTCAATTGATATTAGCATTTATGGTGTGCCGTTAATGCAGGGAGCTCCAGTGCGTTTTTCGGGTAAATACTAAATAGTGGCGTGTCACAGTATGCGTTCACACAGTAGAGAAAGATCCTTGCTATGACCTTAGGGATGTGTATTCCTTCTCGCTACCCGACATCTTCACTGGTGTGCCCATTGGATCTAAAGCTAATGGCATTTAGCTCTAAAGCAATGATCATTTTGAAACTCTATATCTATATTCCAATCCTTGATTTGTACCTACACATCTGGCAATTCCTTTATCAGATTGAATTGAAGACAGCTTAATAATTTTAATCAATTCATATTTATACCATGAAAGGTGAAGATAACGAACAGTGATAAATCTCATAACTCCTACAAGCAATACGAAATATATAGTTGGGCAAACACGGACCTCTGGACACCATTGAATGTGTTTCATTTCTGTGATTCTATGTTTATCAAAATGTTTAAGAAAACTTAATATGTGAATATTCTTTTTAACTGTACATACCTACACACCTGTCAGTTCTTTTATCGAAATAGTAATTGTAACAGCAAGTTGAGCTATCCCTAATACACTTGCATAATCCAAGATAAAAGTTAATATTGATGATAAACGAAGTAGAATTCATTGCTTATTCTATTTCAACATGATGTAAATTTTAACATTCATGTCAAGATTTGTGGGAAAATAAAATACTTTACAAACGTATTGATTAACAAAGTGTGTAGCTAGAATGAAATAGCTGAATAAATGAAATGACGGATCAAAGCATGTTGAAATTAAGAAATGTACATACGTGCGGCAATCATCCCTATTAGAACTCACGCCCTGGCACATAATCTCCGCCATTATAAAATACATCTGAATAATAATACGTGCATTCATTTTGGAATTTCATCTAGGAATAAAACTATCAATCACCGAGGAAGTGATTACATTTCACCACTGGTACATCAGGAAATACATAACTACATTAATAACATCCGGAAAAGAAGATTAAGGATTAAAGATGGAATAAACTGCTTTGTTTCGTATAAAACTATGCTGAGATGGTTGATGTTGGTTAAAAATAAATTTTCATAATTCTGCTCTAGAAAAATAGATCACTCATAATCTTTTAAAAACTAATCCCTTTATAACTCGAGATAATATATACATATGTGTTATTAAAGAAAACCCTTTCTTATACACATATTCTTCACAAAATACCTTTACAGAGAGAGATACATCGTTGGATCGAATAAATGATTTAACAAGTCTCTACCTTTCTCCTCACGAAGACATTAACAGTTGTGAACAAGAAATTTTAAACGTACTGTGCCACAAGATATGTCAGGGAAGGTAGATTTTTTTTAAAATTTGAAACCGTAAAACTGTTCTCAAATCAACAACATCAAAACGTATAACGTTTCAACACTTTACACGACCATTCCTCATGGTGAAATAGAAACTACGTTATTTTACATCATAGACAGTTGTTTCTTCAAGAAAAATGGAAAAAGTAAATATTCGTATTTTGTGATCATTCATCCGAAAAATTACTTTGTTAAACACCACTCGGATTCCAGGCACAAGTGCTCTGTTTTTAGTTTTAATATAGAAAATATGCTGTTCCTCAGTGACAATATGATCATAGTGTTTGATCAGGTCTTCCAACAGTCTGTTAGAATTCCCATGGGCACGAAGTTTGCTCCTTTGTTAGCTGGTCTGTTTTTATATTAGTATGAAGAATTCATTTAAAAACTTCTACATCAGAAGAAAAAATCTCCTGCAGCGGCTTTCAATTCGACAATTAGATACACGAATGACATTTCATCTATCTACAATAATAACATTCATTCATCTGTAGATTCGATATATTCCTGTGAATTCGAAATAAACGACGCTATAGAGTCGTCCATCTCTGCTTCATATTTAGATAGTTTATTGAAAATAGATACCAACGGCAAATTCATAACTCAACTTCACGACAAACGGGATGATTTCAGCTACTTTAACGTCAACTTACCATATCCATGCAACAATATTTCATTATCACCCACTAGGGCTGTTCGATACGTAATTTGGATTGTGCAAAATATCAAGAGTATTCGACTCAAATAGTGAAATGAACATTACATCCCTTGAAAATATTCTCCTTGGTTTGATATACATAATTTCAATATCTGAATCCATTTCTGAAATGTGTCACGGTATGTTGATTTAGGTAGATCTCTGAGGCACTGCTTGTTGGCTGAGTCAAAGGGATTGTCAAGACTTGTAACGACGACCAGTTAAGAACTCTTTAAGTTTTAGAAAATAGAAAAAGTCGCATGGGGCTAGATCTGGAGAGTATGGTGGGTGTGGCAAGACAGTAACCTTTTCCGACTTCAAAAATTGCTTCATAAGCTCAGATGTATGTGATGGAGCATTATCATGAAGTAGACGAGCATGCCTAAATCCTGATACAGGGCGTTGTTTATTATAATATTTCTTGAACTTTTTAGTATAACATCTCAGTGATACTGATCTGTAACACGTTTGCCCTTCGGCACCAGAATACGTACGGCTATACCATCACATGAGAAGAGTATGTAATAAAGAACCGTCTCTGTGCTTAAGGTTCTTTTCGTAACAACAGACCTTCTACCGTGTTTAGTCAATCATATTTTGTTTCCAATCTTTTTACTGGTTCGAAATCGTGAACCCAGGTTTCGTCACTAGTAACAATTTTTGCAAACTGTTTTTGATTGAATTTGGGGAAAAAATTGAACGCTTGCTTAGCGGTTTGTACCCGAAGCACTTTTTTGTAACCTGTCAATATATGCGGTATCCATATGGCAGAAAGCTTCGGAAATTTCAAAATGCACTTCAAAATGAAATGCATCCGCGACAACTTTGACAATATCACGAATCGTGTATCTGTCATCACTTTCAATTAATTCCCTGATTTTTGGACATTTGCCTTGCCCGTTACAGTCAACAGGTCGACCGGATTTTGTTGCATCTTTGACGGATTCTGTGCCTGTCAGAAATTTCTTTCTCAACCTGTAAACTGTCTCGTAAGATACCTTATCAGAACCATAAACTTCCCCCAATTCTGTAAAAATCAGCATTACCGAATGAACGAGTTTTGTGCAAACTTTTATATATGCTCTAATTTCTTCAATATTCTCAACACGTTTCCCAACCATTTTTACCACAGTGGTCACGGACTGGCTCTACTGAAATGATAATAAGTTTAACACCATGTTGAGCTGAAGGCTGGTGTTTATAGCGTTGAAAAGGTATTGAATATAGCTGTGCAAGAGCATCATCATCCACGATCAACCCTTTGTATTTATAGTGTTCACATGTCTCACCCGATTCGATACGTAAGAGCTTGTTCTGCGTATGATCATTTTCTAAATGGAGACAGGCTACTTAAAAACAAGTTTATGGTGCAGGGGTTTCAATATCTTTGTTTAAAGTCAGCATTTTGCAAAGTATATTGTCGTTATAACGATCTAGTTTGCCAATACAGCCTATCATTGGGTGAAATGCTGTCTGACGTGTTTCATAGCGATTGTTAGACCATTTTAGGCACACCGATTTTGACTATGGATGGCTCCGTTTACCATATCAATATATAAGGCTCACGGCGGATGTGACCTGTTAACAGGGAATGTTTTCTCCTCCCAGTCACCTGATCCCACCTCTGATATATCCATGGGTCCATGCTTGCCCAATTCTCTAATTTGCATTACTTATTGGAGTCATGAGATTGGTCGCTGTTCGTTATCTTGTTATAATGGATACAATTTTTATAGTTATCGATTGTTTCAATGCCACATACTATTGATTATCCTGAATTATGTACCGGAGTATCTGCCTTTATCGATTATTTCAATAGCACATATTGTTCATCGTCCTGAATTACCTAAGCCGGTATCTACCTTTTTCGGTTATTTTCATGATACAACTATTGATTCTTCTAAACTGCGTACCAAAATGTCTTTATTTATTGATTATTTCTGTGACACACAATATCGGTCGTCTTATATTACATACTGGGTGTCTGCATGTTGGTAGCTATTCATTCATTCTGTTCTGCTTTGTCGTCCACTGTAAGAAACTACACTCAAAATAGTCAATAATTCCAGGTGCAGAAATAAACATGACAAATCGTATAGATTACAACACTTTAATGAAAAAACTTGAATATTACAACTTTGTGGCAATTATTTGTCACAATCCACAATCCACTTATATAAGTTACCCAGGCGGAAATTGCAGAATCACCAAATGCCTCAATCAACTGGCAAAAGATGCACCCACATTTGACCATGATGATCGAGAATCCCTGGTACCATAACAAAAGAGAATACCACATGTGATTTGGAAATCAAGTACTGGCTCAGGTCCTCATTCTATCCCGCCTCCCTTGGTACCATACAAGGATAAGCCCAAAACTTGCCATTGGTACCACACGGGTCAAGCCAGCCCCTAAGGTAAACAAAGGTGATCCCCATATTCCCCCTGAAATGATGACGGAATACACTGAGTATAGAGTCAGACATTTAAGCGTGATCCTGATTGGTGTAAATCCCCGAGTTCCGCTTACCCCGTTGCAGAGATGTTTACATAATACACAATAAAGCACCTGAATTTTATGTATATCTTCTGTGACACGGGTCCTCGCTTTTTGCGATGTCATCAACTGGACCCACGTATACTAGCCTGCACAATAGGTAATTGTGCAATTTTGTATAAATAAAGAATATCACGATAATCATCATGATAATCATCATTTAAAAATTCTCAAAAAGTGATGCAGCAGTCGTTGAAGAGGACAATCTAATTAAAATTAGATGTTAGATCCGCTCGCGTACTCGCATACGTAACATCTAACACCATCCCATGGAGGGTCACGTGAGAGGTCATATTCAATTGACCAATGAAATCACATATGGCAAACTCTTTAAATGCTCGTCGAAGGGAATAAGTCTAGAGTGGTTCCGAATGTAAAAAAAAACCGTGATCCGAACCAAGACAATGGCGCGCAATACGCCTGTCAAATGCTATTCGCTTGGAAACATTTGTGTTGTGTGCGGGTGTTCGTTTGTTACAAAGTTTGTAGATGAATTAAACAGCATAAAAGTTCAAAAGTGTTTGGATAAAAGATTAACACGTGAAAGATTGGAAACGTATCTGAACGTGTGTGATGTGAAGAAAGAGACTTGTTTTCCTGGTGACGCGGGTGTATGTCATAAATGTTTTCGGGCCTTGGACAGGGTGCGCAAATTGGAAAAAGAGGCGATGGAGGCAAGGGAGAGATTTACAAGTAACATACAGTCAACCATATCAAGGTTAGTGTATGATAAGCAGATTTATTGCTTAAATGTCACATGATGTGAAGCCTGAACACCGGTATCAACAACTGATCAATGTTTAATCGGATTAATCAATGTTAAAATCAGATGTAGCAAGAAGCAGCAAGAAATAAGGATTTCTGGGATTTGTAGTTGTACCAGTATATAAAAGCTCTATACTCTAGTAGGAGTACCTACAGGAAAATTTTTGGTCTACTGTAGTTATTCAAGATGAATGAACTGAAATCCTGTAGATTTTTTAAATTGATAAATTAGTGCATATTTATTGGTGTTTTTATTCTTTGTTTCCCCGAATCCCATGGACTCAACATTTATTCACTGCAACTTAAATTGAAAAATATATGAAATGTATATAGTAGATAAAATTCAATTGGTACATTTTTATACCCCCCCCCCCCGCAAACGAAGTTTGGGGGGTAAACTGGAATCACTTTGTCCGTCTGTCCATCCGTCCGTCCGTCCGTCTGTCCGTTTGTCAGTAGACGTAATTTGTCCGAAGTTTATTTCTAACACCGCTGGACATATTTCATTCAAACTTTATGCACATCTTCTATATATTATCTAGTTGTGCATCTCCTATTTTCATTGAAATATTTTAACAGTTATAGAAGTTACGCACATTTTCTTTTCATTTTGGGGGTTGCGCACTTTGTCCAGAGTTTAATTCTAATACCGTTGAACAGATTTGATTCAAACTTTAATCTCATCTTATATATATAATGTAGTTGTGCATCTTTTATTTTCATTGAAATATTTTAACAGTTATGGAAGTTAGGGACATTTTCTGGTTTAGAAAAGATTACAATAATACCAATACTTGAGCTAATGTCATTTATTTACTGACAAAATCAATGACAAAATAAAGTTGGCATAACATAATGATCTTTAACAAAGTGAATATAAACTAAAGACTAGAAGAGTTGACCAGGGATTTGCAATCATACAGCCTAAAATATGCCAAAGAGTATTCATTGTTTATATTAAGCATGTTTTTAATATTTCATGTACTGCTGTACTGTAGAATATACACTTCTGCATTCACATTGACTGCCCTGTAGATAATGTGAAAATATCCAATGTGCTTGCATTAGATAATTCCCACCATCTTATATGTCCCGCGGGGGTATTAGTCCATTAGGACAGTTCTAGTTAAAGATATGTTTCTAAAGAAAATTTTCAACATACATACAAAAAATCCTGTAATGAAAATGACCTTATTTCTTTCCATATCTAGCTTGAATTTCATGACCAATGGAAGCATCTTATCATACGTTTATGTACTCATTTGTTTTATGAACTTGGTGAAATATTACAGTAGTTCAGATCCTAAATTAGAACATGGTAAATCAGGACAACTCGCCCTTAATAACCACATTTCCTTTGGTACTCATATTATGACTTCTCGCAAGTGCAACTACATAGTAGCTTAAGTACATACATATGAGCAAATCCAGAATTTTCCCCCACGGAAGTGTGTGCCACTTCATGCAATTATTATCAATGTTCACAAGGGACTAACTCAAAGCATTTTACCTTGGATGGTGGCTTCCAACCCTTAATGCACCCCACCACCTTAGGGATAGAAATAATTATGTTTATTCACTGGTCACTTGGGCTATCAATTAAAATTTTTACTGGTCAAATGATAACGGTTACTGTCCCATCGGACCAATGGATATAAAAATGACTGGCACAATATTCATGATTAGGCCAAGCATCAACAGCTGGTTTAAAAAACATTGTAATTTTATTTTTGACTTAAAAAGTCATAAAATAGTTGGTGTCATCTTCGCGTCGTCTTTCTTGTCAAATATTGAAAGTGTAATGTCACTGAATTAAGAAAGCATCACAAAGTACACAGCTCATTCTAAGGCTCTTGCAGCTGAAAATGCACATTGTTGGATATACGCCTCGTGTGGCTCGTACCTTTCTGTAAATATGAGGAGAAATCATCCAAATCAATCTCACACAGAGTTGTATTGCTCAAGACACCTCGCATTCTTAAATATATTAATTTTGTGAATTTATCTACATTGTGTCACTTCATAGTATAACTTCACAAAAAAGTGAATTTGCATGCATTAAAAACCTGGATGCTCATACATAAGTACGTCTAATATGTACTAGTCCAATCTTTGAGATTTTTTGATAAGTATTGAAATTTAAAGTACCTCGCCTCAAGGACACGGTTTTTTTTTTTTTTTTTTTTTTTTTTTTACAAATCACTAACTCAAATCCATAATTTACTGGCCCTGGACCATCGGGCCATCAATTATTTTGAGCACTGCGGGCATCTATATGCAAACCTGACATAGCCTCTGTCAATAGAAATAAGATACTTAATAATGAAAAAGAAAAAGTATTGTAAGGAAAATGGCACAATTTTTGATAATTATGATCTTTAACATATGTCTACCTATTAACAAGACAGCGAGTATCTGGGGAGTTTATATAATAACCCTCAAGTAGCAGTGACTCTTTTTATAAAGAGGACATTAGAATAATAATTAGAATATTGTTCGAATCCCGCTTACGCCAGTAAGTGAGGAAGTTTCCCAGTTTACTTTCGGAAGGTCGGTGGTCTCTTCCCAGGTATATCGTACATGTGTTCTCTCTTCCAGCAATAAAAACTGGGCGCCACCAGATAACTGAAAACATTTTGAGTGTGGCGGAAAACATCAATCAATCAGTCTTGAGAGCTTGCTGTACTCATTTTAATGAGAGAAAACTGTGCAATATTGTTGATTTCATGTTATGGGTCATGTCAAACCTATAAAACTTATGAAAACTTTGCAGATATAGTGTTATGACGATACATCAACACCAAGACTGATTTGGCAGTTTTTGTCATGGCTTTATATATATAGAGCAAAGTTTTGACAATAACAACGGTGCCACGAGTTATGGCAAGTGAGTATACAAGGTGAATCAATGACAAATATAAACACCAATAATGTACAACGACAATGAGCTACACCGACTTTGTCAACAGTGTATGGCATAGCAATATCAATGAAAATGAGAAAATGACAGAAGCCCAATTATTGGCCCTAGACCATGGAAAACAACAGAAATCTAGGGCAGGCTTGAAAGTTCAAAATTCGGCCACATGTCGACGAGTACCTGCAGTGAAGCAAGGTGTGCATAGCCACATGCTGCAAATTTTGGCCACTGCCATGACGAACTGCCCAGTATGGATCAACTGACCTCAATTAACTGCTCGAGGCGGAAAGTGCTGAACCCCCTCCCTAATAATAGTGAAAAGGCCCCCCTGAATGGTGTTCAGGAATATAGTTTGACCAATGTCAGTTAAGTGTACCCCGTCTCGAAACAAGACCGGGAAACATGATTTGAGATCAGGGTACGAAATATAACCCCCACCCCGTTTAATGATAAATGCACTCATTGCACTATTTATTCTCTTGTGGGACATTTCTGCTGAATTTAATGAGAACATATGACGATAATAAGTACGAGGCAAGATATCAGACCAAATGAATCTGCAATTTGGCAATAATTGATAAAGTATAGACATAGTTTGCTTCATAAATCTTTGCAATTGTCTAAGTGACATGGTCCCGATGCTATTACCACCGCAATGTAACATCAAAACATCGGGAGGACCAAACTGAACAACTAGCCTTTGGATCTTAGATTCCATATGCTCCCAGGGCATGCCCCTCTGACCAAACCATCTAATGGCAATGTTCTTGGATAGTAGGTTGAGGTGCTGATTACCAAAATAGGGTTTAGTGTAGTTGCATGCATGATATATCAAAGATGATCCTACTATCCATACGACTGTGTGGATACCTGCAAACTTAACATACTGTTAGTGACCAGTATAATGTTGCAAGCACCAAGCCTATAATGACAATTCATACACGAATATACGATTTAACTGCGTTAGACTTCCATCTACCCTTAATTTTGATATGTACTTCTGGGACCCCGAGAGATGCATATGGGTTGCACCCCCTATTCTAAATGAATGGGATTTAAATGTATATGTGTCGACTTCAATGAACCGCAATGCTTTGTACAAGATTGAAGTAAACTGATAAGAAGTGAGTGGCTTACCGTTTAGGTGGAGTAATAAAGGGCCAGGTGATGTTGGTCTAGAGTGCAGATAATGTTGTAACGATTGAAATAGTGTAGAGGTTTCATGATTGAGGTATATCTGAACAATGGAACCCACTGCATACTGATCAGTCTTCGAACCCCTAATACGCAGTTTGATTTGGTTCTTATAGAACCCAAGATCATGAATGGAAATTGCGTATGAAGTGTTTGTAGAGACTGTTAGCTCGCTAACGCTAAGTAATGCAAAGAAGGCCAAATGAAAAGCAACAGTAAACAAAGTTGCCTCGTAATAATTTTTACAGACTGAAGGAAGTGCCAATGTAACCCGATTTAATAGGGGCAACGAAATAGGTGCCCTTATGTGCTTTAATGGGTTTAAACGATGCATGCCTTCTAACATCTTCTTAACAATGAAAACTTTAGTTGTGTCTTCTTTACCTTGAATTTGCAAATGGTAACTTAGCCCGCTTAAGTAGCATTTTGCTGTGGAAAATGATATGTTCTTTGCTGATAGATAAGCTAAGTAATAAACAATTTGGTCCACAGAAGGTGGCCAAAAGGATGGAAAGCTGTACTTAGACCGAAATTCTGTAAATGAGTCTAGAGCCCTGCTATAAGTAGCCGCGGTGTTTTTGGAAACTACTACTGCTAAAAGTGCTTCTATTCGATACTCAAAACTTGCCATATTGCTGGAGGTATCCGTGACGGATATTTCTCTGCCTGTGGGGCAAGGGATTTAAAGCGGTCCCACTGAAAGCGAGAAATAGCATCAGCAATGGAATTCCGACATCCAGGAATATGAACCGCTTTTATTTGTATATTGTGTCTTAAGCAGAGCAGCACTAATGGGCGTACTAACTGCATGACCCTTTCGGATTTGCTCGATTGTGAATTTAAGATGAGGACCAAAGCCAAATTGTCTATATGTAGTAACAATTTCTTAGACTTAAAGCTACCCGCCCATACCCAGAATGCACACAGAATAGGAACTAACTCGAGGAATGTTATGTCTCGGAGAGAATCCCAGGTACTAGGCCACTTAATAACAAGCCAACTGTTGTTGTAAAATGCACCACCTCCGCAAGATGCGCAGCTATCCGTAAATAGGTTTAACGCAGTATTTGATGACCATAGGAGATCTGGAAATGGAGCACGGCCATTGAAGTTTTCAAGGAAGTCTAACCAAACCCTTGCATCTTGTTTCATTCGTATTGTGACACGAAGTCGAAAGTGTGGTTTACGGATACCAATGGTAGAATTATAAAATCGATGGTTGAATGCCCGACTACCTGGGACTGCCTTTGCAAAAAAATTTAAAGAACCACACAAAGACTGCATTTGTGTAAGTGTGACCTTCTTGGACGACGATAAATAGACCAAGGCTTGTTTGAGCTCAATGCACTTCTGTTCAGGGATGAAGATTGTTTGGCTAATTGTGTCAATGCCCAAACCTAGAAATGTAAGTTTGGTAGTTGGACCCTCAGTTTTTCTGTCATTGATTGGAACCCCGATTGCTCGACAAGTTTGTCTGAAAACTAGAGAGAGGTTATAACAATGATCAGACAAAGGCTTACCAACAAACAAGAAATCGTCGAGGTAATGAATAATATTACTGTTGTGTGATTGGGTAGCTACTATCCAATGTAGTAATGCGGAAAACTTCTCAAAAGTTGCGCAAGCAATAGAGCAACCGTATGGCATGCATTTATCAATGAAGAATTGATCACCTACACAAATACCCAACAAAGAAAAATCAGCAAGATGTACTGGTAACAACCTAAAAGCACTAGATAAATCCATCTTGCACAATAATGCCCCCTGCCCTAACCTTTGAATCATTTGGATAGCCTGATCAAATGATGCGTAAGCAACTGAACACAATTTCGGGTCGATAAACTCATTTACACTATTTCCAATTGGAGCAGATAAGTTGGTGATTAGTCGCCAACTCCCATCTTGTTTAGGCAAAACCCCAACTGGGTTGCACCTTAAATTTGACAAAGAGCGATGGTGAAAAGGACCAGCCATACGACCTAAACTAATTTCTTTATGAATTATCTGGAGTAATTCAACCTGATGCTGAGTTGCAGATTTCCAATTTTTTGCCGAAACCAAGAGTCTTAATCCTGTGTAATTTAAACTGAAACCGTGCCTAAAACCATTCACAACGTGCTGGACTAACTGAGTATCAGGATGATCACGAAGGTAATTTTTCAAAATGGAATGATTAATGGGTGTTGAACCTAGGTCCCAAATTTCTTTGACGTTGATGGGAATTGGATTGTGCTCGGGTGTTGAAGGGACGAAAATTGTGCTGACTTAACGGTTGCCTGGGTTGAGGGTTGAGGGTTGGATGTTGGGTTTGGGATGTTAGCCTGAGGAGATGGATTACTTTGATTGACCCAACAATGTAGTCTAGGATGCGACTTATTACAATACATGCACAAGTGGAGGTAATTACAGGGCTGGCGAAGGCATGAACCCTTAAATAATTCAATGTAATCTCGGTTCCAAATTTTTTCCTTGATTGTTTGTTCAATGTGAACGGCCAACTCGTCGCCAACACTAACTAGTGGTGCTATGACAGGCTCATGATAAGAGTGCATGGTATTGGTAACATTTCCACCTGAAATTTGTTCTCCCCTGTTTTTGTTAATTGGGAAGTTAGTCATAACCTGTTGATGAGGGTCCACAACTGGCGGAGTGCTTAGAGGGATGACTGGCAGGCTAGGCTGAGTAGGGAGGTCAGTGGCCATGTGAGTTGTCACCGTTGTAGGTATGGCAGAGGCGTGAGCCGTCGTCGTCCTGGATGCGGCTCCTCTTGTCCCAGCCGCTGTGCCAATATATAGAGCGTTCCTGGCCCTCCGTTTAACTCGGAGCATGATGAACTACAGTAAACTTTTATAAATTATATATACATGTATCTGTTTATATCTATAATTATATCTAACCTCAGTCAATATAAAGGAAATTGTAATTAATACTTATTAATTGATAATTAATAGCTCAATTGTAAATGAAATTGAATTTGCACGTTTTTTCAAAATGGCGACGGCATGAGGCATGACCGAAACTCAGACGCAGGCTTAAGCAAACATCAGGAATTCAATGCAGCATCATCGAACTAAAAACGAAAATTAGGGACCTACCGTACTGTCCAGTTTTACCTACAGTATACCTACAAGTGAGACCGTTGTTGGTGTCGACAAGGATACGCCTTAGAGATTGCCTGCAGATTCGGAATGTTCAACACGTCTTAATCGTAGCAGCTACAAGTTGGAAAAGGAAACTTCCTCGTTACGCATGCTCTTATAAGCATGCACTGAAAACGTGCATGTCACTCTCATTACATGAGAGTTATCTTTCTTTGTATATGTTGATGATGAGTTGCTGGTCGGCATAAAAGAAGTGAACTCTAAGGAGTTAACTCTGATTACTGACTTCTAGCAAGTGCAACTACATAGTAGCTTAAGTACATACATTTGAGGAAATCCAGAATTTTCCCCCAAGGAAGTGTGTGCCACTTCATGCAATTATTATCAATGTTCACAAGGGACTAACTCAAAGCATTTTACCTTGGATGGTGGCTTCCAACCCTTAATGCACCCAACCACCTTAGGGATAGAAATAATTATGTTCATTCGCTGGTCACTTGGGCTATCGATTAAACGTTTTACTGGTCAAATGATAACGGTTACTGTCCCATAGGACCAATGGATATAAAAATGACTGGCACAATATTCATGATTAGGCCAAGCATCAACAGCTGGTTTAAAAAACATTGTAATTTTATTTTTGACTTAAAAAGTCATAAAATAGTTGGTGTCATCTTCGCGTCGCCTTTCTTGTCAAATATTGAAAGTGTAATGTCACTGATTTAAGAAAGCATCACAAAGTACACAGCTCATTCTAAGGCTCTTGCAGCTGAAAATGCACATTGTTGGATATACGCCTCGTGTGGCTCGTACCTTTCTGTAAATATGAGGAGAAATCATCCAAATCAATCTCACACAGAGTTGTATTGCTCAAGACACCTCGCATTCTTAAATATATTAATTTTGTGAATTTTTCTACATTGTGTCACTTCATAGTATAACTTCACAAAAAAGTGAATTTGCATGCATTAAAAACCTGGATGCTCATACATAAGTACGTCTAATATGTACTAGTCCAATCTTTGAGATTTTTTGATAAGTATTGAAATTTAAAGTACCTCGCCTCAAGGGCAGATGTTTTTTTTTGTTTTTTTTTTTTTTTACAAATCACTAACTCAAATCCATAATTTACTGGCCCTGGACCATCGGGCCATCAATTATTTTGAGCACTGCGGGCATCTATATGCAAACCTGACATAGCCTCTGTCAATAGAAATAAGATACTTAATAATGAAAAAGAAAAAGTATTGTAAGGAAAATGGCACAATTTTTGATAATTATGATCTTTAACATATGTCTACTTATTAACAAGACAGCGAGTATCTTGGAAGTTTATATAATAATCCTCAAGTAGCAGTGACTCTTTTTATAAAGAGGACATTAGAATAATAATTAGAATATTGTTCGAATCCCGCTTACGCCAGTAAGTGAGGAAGTTTCCCAGTTTACTTTCGGAAGGTCGGTGGTCTCTTCCCAGGTATATTGTACATGTGTTCTCTCTTTCACCAATAAAAACTGGGCGCCACCAGATAACTGAAAACATTTTGAGTGTGGCGGAAAACATCAATCAATCAGTCTTGAGAGCTTGCTGTACTCATTTTAATGAGAGAAAACTGTGCAATATTGTTGATTTCATGTTATGGGTCATGTCAAACCTATAAAACTTATGAAAACTTTGCAGATATAGTGTTACTGTGCCCTCACCATCAAAAACAGTAATTAAGAAGAGAGAAATTAGAAGTCCAGGAGTTTTGGAATTTGGGAAACGCTCGAAAGCCTCAGAGGAGACAGATACATCTACTGTGTTAGTACCGGCCATTTTGACAGCATTACTGAGATCATAAAGAGAAAAGGCTTCCATCACATTCCCAGTTACAAGGGTGATGTATTAAAGGTGTTCAAAGATTTACAGGAAGGAAATGTGATGACCCTCATTCCAAAGCGTACATTTAAATGTCAAGGTTTCACAGTGGATAGGAACCCCTTCCAGAATTCATTTGTTGGATTATCAACTTTGATACACCAACATACGCCAAGACAACCTTTCATGCGACTAAGAGATCCACATGTTTAAATTGAAAACTGATATGACACAGTGCTAAGTTTGTGCATGTTATCAGTTCTTTTGTATGGCAACTTTCTGTTTCTTTCTTTCAATGCTAAGTTCAATCACCCTGTTGTACATCATTTATCGTATAGAAACAAAGTAGTAAAAAACTTACAGAATCAGTGAAGAACAATTCATTAAAACCAAACCTTGACCTAAATTTCCTCTTCTAGGGGAATAAATAACACGTCACGCTAAGCATGGATTTGTTTTTAAGCATGTTGTACTGTATAGTACATTTTTAATGTGCTCATTGGTTAGCGTAAAGATAATTAGCCATTGTTACAGTAAAACATTTAGTTATCCTTTGATGCATGTTTAAGTATACCAGGCCTATCGATGCACACGCTAGTATCATACACCGGGACTTAATATCTAATGATTCTGTAACTTATCTCAATTCGTAAGAGTATTTTGATCGCTTTTCAAGTACAGATATAACACGGTTTTACTTTAACCATGTGATACAACATCACAGTGCAGACTGCAGAGATTGTGAAGATGTGACCAGTTAACTTGTACAACATATTGCAAAAGTTATTTAAGCTAAAATAAATGGTTCAAGTGTCATTGTTACTTTATGTGATTTATTATGTCAGTGGTGAATCTCAATAGAGACAAAAAGATATTGCTTGAAGTAACAAGTAGATTATAATGAAGAAATTTGATGTCAAAAGGAACTGAATATCTTATGTGCACTTATTTTAGTATATTAAACACTTCGCGCAGTCGGAGCTGATGTACTAGTATTTTGCATGTTCATGATTTCTTCTGTGTAATTAAAATTTAATGGTTGATCCACTTGTATCCACATATATGCAACCAGATCTAACATCTACTTTTAAGGAGGTATGCTACACCAGAGAAATTTGATATTGATGAAAAAAGGGGGATATACTGTAAGTGGTTTTAATTTCGCAGTGCTAAAAGTTCGCGGTTTTTCATATTGGTCTAATTGCGGTGGTTTTATTTTCGCGGAATTCAAATTTCATTTTTGATTACTGGTAACTGTTCAAAACGTATTGTTTCATACTTGCAAAATGATTGCGGTTGTTTTAATTTCGCGGGAAAATCCCCGACCGCGAATATAACGAAATTAAAACCAACGCAATCATTTCCCCATTTACAGTATGTACAATATTTTGAAATTGAAAACTTTCAAATTTGATTTTGCAGTTTTAGTTGAAAGCAATCTTGAGAAAAATTTAGAACCCCTGCTGGACTAAACATGCAATCTACAGTTCAGCAGGCAATGTGCTAACCTACTGAGCTACTCAGCTAGGCAAGAAAGTTTTAAATGAAATGACAAAAATTGGTGATATTTATATTTTCATCCAGGTTTTAAAAGAAAATCAGCCATTATGACGATGTAGAGTACCTCCTTAATTAAATATATATTTTTTTGGGAGAACAAGTTCTTATAATTCAGTAACAAAGAATACATTCTCCATAAACATTTGGTGAACTGTAGGCTGTTAGAATGGCTCATGATTCTGTAATAATTGGTGTCCATTAAATTAGTGATACAAACATTCATGTAGTTGAAAAAACAGGATATACTTTATAGCCTTCAAAGTATAAGTTTTACATTCTACAGTTCAGTTGTATATAAACTAGATATCATGCTGATTAGAAATATCACAACAGATCACAACAGCCAAAATAAAATATGTGTGTTTCCGGTTTATCGACCCTAACAACATTTTTTCTACCAACCCTCAAGATTTTATTGATATATTTATATATATATAATTTTCAAACTGGAAATATTTTGCTGTTTGTGTTCAAGTTTTCTGATCTACATTTTGACTACTATTGATCGTCAAAGTATTTTAAAAGTAATTGTATTTGTATATAGACATGGAAGCGTATCAAAAACCAAGATTTAGAATTAAATGTTTTAACTGCTTACCCTACATAATTTTTGGGGTAGTGAAGTAGGAAACACACATATAATTTATTTTGGTATAACTTCAGATGTTATTACCCTATCAAATCGTGTATTTCTTCATCAAAAGAATCATAATACTTTGTCTCATCACTATCACTGTCTGGCGCAGAGTACACATTAGCAAAATTGAACATTTTTTCGATGGGCAGTAGTTCACATTTATTGCAAGAACATTTAACTGCACAATTATCGCAACAAGTGTTATGTCCCAAAATATTTTTTCTAATTTCTTGTATTCCCTTGTCATTCAAAAAGTTTTCTAGAAGACATAGTCTACGGCATTCCTTTGTCACAAGAATTGTCTTGACAGATTCATCCGCTAATCGTTGGTGATACGAGTTGTAAACAATTAACGCAACCGATGCCACGTTGTCTCTTTCTACTCTTCCAATTTCCTGTATAAGGTCAGAACAGTTTGATTGAGCTCCAAATAAAACCACACTGTGGAATACTGTGGCATCTATTCCCATGCCTAAAGCACTTGTAGAAATCAGGATACGAAGAGAACTGTTAAAGTCTTTCAGTTAATTAACAATGTACTCTTTCTTAAGGTTTTCTGTTTTGAGTGGTATAATTCAATATTTCGGACACTTGATGGCACTTCTTCAATTAAGTAATTGTAATGTTTTGATGCAGCATTAATTGAGGTACAGTAAATTATTACCCGTGGAAATTTCTCTTGTAATTCTTGAAGAGAATCAATTATCCAAAACATAGAGGTCTCTATATTGGTTGATACCTTAGTCACTGATAATTTGATGTTTGGTTTGTCAGGAGAAATGATGATTTCCACTGTCCCATCACCCAGATGTAGACAATTTTTAACACGTCTAGCAATTTTTTTCGTGCATGTTGCAGACAAGGCCAACAAATTTGCATCTGGAAACATGGACCTTATCTCCCCAACGTGTCCAAACCATTTCCTAAAAGCATCTTTGCCATTTTCACTTAGACCCCTGTTAAAGCAAATATATGAACAAAAAAAAAAGTTTTAAGGCAACTTTCAGCTGACAATCTTATTTAATTTGATTGTAACATCATTCCTTTATAATTTAAACCTTTTTTGGGTCACCTTTACAACTTTGTTTGCCCTTCTCCAGCCATAATGGTAAAAAATAATATGCCTGACTCGAAAATTTTTCCCCCTACATCATGTGTACATAAGTCAAGTCTTAAAACAATGACAAGTTTATTGATGAAAACAGAAAATGTTTAGCAAATAATATATAATAAATGTAAACACAGAAGAGAAACTGAATGTGATCATTAAATTAATTGATGCAGGGGGGGGGGGGGGTGTTGGGGGGGGGATGGAGGGAGACAATATTCTGAAATTCCACAAAAATGAAGAAAAGGGTAGAATTTGGGTGTACTAAGTACATAGATTGATCCAACATTAGGGGGGATGCTTCCAGACAAATTTAATTTTAATGGTGCAAATCAATCAAGAATTATTGGTCTTTATAGTGTACATAACTTTTACTAGTCATTTAAAACTAGACTTTAAAACAAAAATGCATTTACCATGTTGCTATTGTATGAAACTCGTCAATAACAATAGTAGTAATAGCATAGATTCTCTCCATTCTATGTCGCCAACTAATGCCTCTGGGGAGCCATACACTATGTTTACTGTTCCTTCCAGTATTTTTCTGTCGCTTTCATCACTGGACCCTTCAAATATATATTTTAATTTTTATAATATACCTGTTCTAATTGTTTTCACATGTTGTGTAAATACAATCAGGTTCAACACAATCTGTATATATTTAGCTATAAAGCTGTATGGCTAACAAAAACTACTTGAAACAGCTTGATTTAGTTATTTCATATTTTTTATCAGATGGATTGGTAAGAGCATAAAAATTAAATTTTACTGAGTGAAAATATTTCATCATTGTACTCCACAAAACACATTGTGAAAAATACTTCAACTATGTATAAAGATGTTCCAAAATATATTCCAACTTTATGGCTATGCCATTGCATTTTAGAAGTTCAGTCTAAACTAGCGTAATCAAGCCATTGCAAATAGCTTTGAAAAGCTATATATGAAAATTGCAGGATATACGACATGGCGTGAATAACATTCAGGCACATTAACCTGATAAATAATACATGTCCTGTCACGGGTCGCAGTTATAAAATATTTGGAAACCTTTCCTGCAAAACCAATAACTGCATATATCTCATCAGTTGCGATGTCTGCCAGAAGCAGTACATAGGGGAAACAACAGACCTTCGCAGACGAGTCAACAACCACCGGTCCTCCATCAGAACCAAAAACGATTTGCCAGTAGCAACACATTTTAATGGCAATAACTACCGATGGGAAGACATGACAGTAGTGGTTATTGATCATGACCCTAGTTGGTCAGATACCGAAAGAAAGCAGAAGGAAAAATTCTGGATGCACACGTTGAAGTCATTTGAACCGCATGGTATCAACAAACCTACTGACTTCACCAGGATGAATACGGGCTAAACCCTTACTTGATTTTAAGCTTCATCTAGACCTACTCGTCTGATCATGTCCCTAACAGTGGTCCAATGACAATTTTGAACACATTTTTTTTCTTTTCAATTCTGTTTACAATCAGCTCCCTCCCCCTTTAATTACTTTAATCTTCATAACCGATTGCTTACATGTAAAACCCATTTAACAGTTTCCGTGATTCTATGTTTTTTGCACGTCTACCCTAGACATGATCAGTACGGGAATGTCTGATGTTGATTCAATGTCTTAGGCTGCTTATTCTTTGTTTTTGTTTGGAGTTGGTCCATTTTGTTAACTTATTCAAACTTGTTGTTTACATTATTTTCTCTCAAATTTTGTTCATTTCTTATTTCATTTTTATAGTGTTCATTCATTTACATAGTTTTTTTGTTGTTGATTTTTTTTCTTATCATTATCTTTTATCAATTATTTATTCTTAATGTATAGTTAAGATAGAAACTCTCTGGGTACGAGTTAGCTTTACTATTTGTCAACGTAATTGGGTTAACTCGTTCCACGTGAGATTAATGAAGTCTATTTTTATCACTTCGTACATTTTGGATCAACTCTTTGGACGAATAAGGCATGTCCTAATTCGCTCCACTTTTAACATTAATTGGCAAACCTTAAGACCAAAAAAAAAAAAAAAAAAACCAACAACCATGTAGTATGCGCTGTAAATACGTTTGTAGATTAGTGTAGGTATAATGCTAGATGTATTTGTATGTAATTTTTATTATTCTTCTCTGTTGATATTGGCCACATTATGTAATTTGACAATCTGGTTGTTGTTCGTGTTGTTGGTCATCTTAGTGCTTTATATATATATATATATATATATATATATATATATATATATATGAATGAAAGGCAAATATAACGAATTGTAATAAATCTCATAACTCCTATAAGCAATACAAACTAGATAGCTTGACTAACACGGATCCCTGGACACATCAGGTGTATATTCATATGTTGATTCAACATATCCAAGTAAACTAGAAAGAAAAGACACCAGACACCACTGATTCTTCCATATCTGGTCAATATTTGAATATTTATGTGCACAAAAATGTTAACGGCAAACTGAAACTCAACTTAATGATAAACAGGATGACTTCAGCTTCTCTATCGTCAGCTTTCCTTATTTATTCGGCAAAATCCCATTATCAGCTGCATATAGTGTTTATATCTCTCATATGATTGATTGATTGATTGATTGATTGATGTTTTCCACCACACTCAACAATTTTTCAGTTATCTGGTGGCGCCCAAGTTTTTATTGGTGGAAGAGAGAGCGCAGATACAATGTACCTGGGAAGAGACCACCGACCTTCCGAAAGTAAACCGGAAAACTTTCTCACTTACCGGCGCAAGCGGGATTCGAACCCGCGCCGACAGAGGTGAGAGGCCGTGTGATTTTGAGCGCGATGCTTTAACCACTCGGCCACGGAGACCCCTATCTCTCATATGATTCAAAGCGCAAAAGCATGTTCTTCTTTCGACCCTGTTTTTTTTAAAGTTGTTGTTACAGTTGGGGGGGGGGGGGTTAACAGTCGGATTTGCTATCAGCATTTATGGTTTGCCGGTAATGCAGGGAGTGCCAGTGCGTTTTTCAGGTAAATACTAAATAGTAGCGTGTCACAGTATGCGTTCACGGAGTAGAGAAATATCATTGCTATGACCTTAGGGATGTTTATTCCTTCTCGACACCCGACATCTTCTATAGTTTGCCCATAGGATCGTGTCGGCCTTACTGTTAATTTTGTATTCTTTATGGAATTTATGACATTAATTACACGCAAGGAATGATCGTGAAGAGTGTTGAAAAGTCATATTGTTTAATACTGTTGATTTGGGAAAAAATCTGTGTTTTCAATTTACCAAAATGAATAATTTCATTTGTTCAATAATTATTTCAGGTATGCACCGGTAATTGTCGAATCAAAATGAACTTAGTCAATTGTAGTTCAATATGTTTAAAGAAACATTTTATACTTGCGCGATTTTTCTCATTACCTCATCTTCTTTTCTCTTAATGTCTGTACCCCTGATTAGGAAAATTGGTGTAATTTGTAGAAATAAGCAAGTATATAGAAAGGAACTATTTGCTGTTGGTAGCTGAGGATACTTTCTGAGGTGTACTCCGGCTGATCAATGTTAGTTATCTTCACCTTACATGTGAAAAACGCATGGATTTAAGGGTAGTTTTGTTTGTGGGTAAATTGGTTTTGTAATTTTGCGTAGAGTGTTGTTTTTCTGGTGTCGGCAGACAAGACAGATAGCATAGAACATTTCCGACTGCGTTATTCGGCATCAATTCTGCAAACTGACTTTTAATGATTTTCCCCTTTATAGTAATATATTGTGAAAATAATTACCGGTGTGATACCTTGAAGGAAGTTGTGAATTTCACAATTATTTCCCGTTTTTCTCAGTCCTATCCCTTTTCAACAGCTCACAATTAGCACTGGATATCAAAACACGAGGTGTGACAAACAAAACGGTGTTTTAATAGGTCATTCAACGAACATGACACAATATACAATGCGAAATTTCAATTACATCTAAGTACGTATGAACAACGTATTTTCTGCCTTATACAGCTAGAAAATCATAACTATTTGTCTAAACACCCATTTACATAGCGTATACTGTCGGTTTTAACACTTAAAACATTCAAAGGACGTACCAAAATTTCATACCGATTTTACAAGACACATATTGAACAATAACTTCCCTTCACCTGCCTTACGCAACCGTTATATGGACTTTCGTTGACATTCATTAGCATCATACATGACTCTTTGATTTCTTGATTTAATGTCCTTATTGTAAATTGACCCAATTAAGATATTTCATATTTCTGTGTAGAATTTTGAAATTTGTTGTTATTTTCAATCTGTTATCTTAAAGAGGAATTCAGATAATTCATGGTAAATGCTCATCAAGGTCACTCATATGAACATCAAAATGTCTCCTTAACACAGAAGATTTCAAATTATTCGTTTTAAGGGCCCAACACGCGAAGTAATATTTCTGACAAGATTTGCTACAGTCCCCTCCGTAGCAGGATTTCAAGGGCCTGACGGCATAGGCCATAATTCTGTTGTCGGCTTCTAAAGCGTTGACCAAACATTTGTGTTCTATCATGCATATTAAATTTGTCACTGGATATTCTTACCGTTTTGAGCATTTTGAACATTAGCAACTTCACTATGTTTACCGCCCTTGATATTTGGCCTACATCTTCTTTAGAACGAATTTTTAGGAAATGTTTTAGCTGCAAAAATGTTGTAATGAACAGTTACATGTATGAGTTCTGTTTGATTTGTGTACACATTTTAAAACGCTAATTATCCATATGCACTTTAGTCTTATTTATTTGTTTTAACCAGTACTTAGTCTTCTTAACGTGTTACCCCTGCTTTGAAGAAAGGCTAAATACACACAACTCCTGAAAGATTAGGGGGTCATTGTCTAAAACACTAATCACTCGTGAGCATCAACTTGATTTAATCTGTTAAGAGTAATTAATAGGATCTGCTAGGATACCCAAATTGACCTAATACAGATTCCATTATAGTACCGAAAATTGAATATTTCACAAAACCAAAGATCTAACTTATATGAAATTTGAAATTGTTGGCAATTAAATTTTTATAGATCAATTTGGGATTAATAAGTAATTGAAATAGCAAATGACATAATTTTTCTTTCTAATGAAACGATTTTGGCAGAAATATTTTGATTTTCAACAAAGTTATATCAATTTAAAAAGTACAACACACGCCTCATATTTCACTGATGAAACAGGCAGAAATCACAATAGTCCAAAGGGGAAGTAAATCACTAGTTATGTCAGTTATCTTGCTCCGATCGCAATTTGCATGGGGTATACTATTGATGAATGATACAGTCACCTGATGTACAAATTTGCCATTTTTTGATGAAGATTTAGTTGTCTTCAAGGTATCACACAAGTAATTGTCCAATCAAAATGAACTTAGTCAATTGTAGTTCCATACATTTAAAGGGATATCGTTTTCTTGCGCGATTTTTCTCATTTACTCTTCTTCTTTTCACGTAATTTTAAAGTGTGTACGAAGGAAGTATTTGCTGTTGGTAGCTGAGGTGAACCCCGGCTGTTTACACACATGTGATAAACATGTGGATTTGAGGGTAGTCTTCTTTCCGAGTAATTTTGTTTTCAAAATTGTCGCATAGGGTGTTGTTTTTCCGGTGTCGGCAGACGAGACAGGTAACATAGAACATTTCCGACTGTGTTATTCGGCATCAATTCTGCAAACTGATTTTTGATGATTTTTTCCCTCTATAGTAATATATAGTAAAGATAATTACCGATGTGATACCTTGAGTCAGAATCCACAATCTACACCACTTTGAATATATGTTGTTTTACAATAGTTTCCATTTCAAAGTATTTAAGAGCAATTCTCTGTAAGGATCAAAATATTGCGGCATGCACTTAAAAATCATTCAATTGAAATACATAAACTCTCTAAAATTATTGCTACACTTTATCTGAAAAGTGACTCGTTTCCATAGTAACGGGCGATATATATATAGAAAAAACAGAAAAATGTGGGTTTTGGGAAATGTTCACTTCAATTTGAAATATAACGAATGTTTGACAAGGACATTTATGCTACATGTTGAGATAAAGTAGTAACAATTTTTAATAGTATATAAATTTATCTGGAAATGGTATCAGTTCATATTTCAGGCTCAAATGATCAAAATTTAGCAGTTTTATTGTGTACTTTGACCAACCCCTGAGCTAAAAGGCAAATATATTACAGATTATAGATAATGAGAGATATATTTAAGAAGGTAAATACGTGATATAATGCAGATTTAAAAAATCAAATATACTGATATATTTTCGGAAATGAGCATTTAGAATGGGTTAAATAATCTAACATGTGTAGCTAAAAAATGAAAAACGTTGAATAGTTTATATTGGTCAAACACTTTCTTCAATGGAATGTGAATTCTAAAACATTTTGAAGATATTTTAGCAAATTTAAATTAACAAACCTTTTTGCAAATAAATAATATCAAAACGCACGATTTTTCAGCTTTACATAACCACTCCTCAGGATAAATCAAAGCCTAGATTTTTGACAGCATAAACATTGCTTCTTCAAGACAAATAGAAAAAGAAAAATATTGATATCTAGTGATCCGTCATGCAAAATTACAAACTGTTAATCAATTATTGTTACAGGGGCCTCAATAGTCTCGTTTAAAGTAAACTTTTCGCAAATTCTTACATTGGGTATGAACCATCCCAGACAGCATTTGACCCTATGATTGATTGTATTGGCAAACTAGATAGCAATTGCGATTATAGAATTGGTAAAATCCTGACTTTACACGAAACCGCTAAAACCCGTTTAACGTCAGCGTCCATTGATCAACGTTTGTTATCACCACTTGTACTATCGAGTACATAAGGACGAATTCCAATGAAAATCTTTTGTAGTGAGCATGGGAATTTACATATAGATGTGAATAACAAAACGATATTTTATATTTGGCATGTTTTCATTTATTGTTCAATGGCTGTTTTACAATAATGTAGAATGCACAAGCAGGTCATCATGAAATATTTTGCTGTGCAGCAACAAATTAACTGGAACGTCGAACTTAATGTTTTAACACTTTTGTGTCCTTTTCTCTTCTTAATGAGTTGGAAAGCATTTTCTTCAGGATTGCACCATGGTTGTACGACGATTGTTTTAACAAAGAAAGCCCACCATTGTGATCCTCTTATACTGACTGTGAGCGGTCAATAGGGGATGATTACTCCTCCTAGGCACGTGGTCCCACTTTTGCTATGTCAAGTGGTTAAAGTTTACCCTTTTCTTAAGTTTGTATTATTTTTAGGATTTATATGATTGGCAACTTATTACATTCACTGATCAATATGACCAATATCCGATTTGCAATATTAGTTGTGTGAAATATTTTGCGATATCTCACAATCTAACAAAACTATATGGTCTGTCTTCAATGTCAATCGTTATATCGTCTTTTTCTCTTGTCATAGAAAATTCCATACGTATTAAAGATTTAGGAGATCCTTGCTGAAAATCCCGCACTTGACTTTCTGATGTGCTATGAATGATATCGTTATAACATTCTGTGTTATGCTCATAATCACCGATGTTGATATGAGAATTCCGAGGTAAAGTGTTAGCTTTTGTGAAGGGATAATTCGTTAACTCTGATGGTTTCAATGACATACACACTTCCTCGTCCTGGTTTAGGTATCCCGGTTTTTGTGTTCCATCCTGACTGAAAATTCTACTTTGCTTTTTCCTGAGCTGCAGACGACTATACTCACAATCATCATATCTATCGTAAACGTTCTGCTTTGTTCGATTTCCGATTCCACAAGCCCCGATTTCGCCTCTTGTATAAGTTGTATTATTAGATGTTCTAAACGTAATGCTACAAACATTAAATTGTGAGTATCGAATTTCAGCGTAGTCGTCCGTCTGCCCCTCCTCAGCTAGAGTCGTATCGGCGGGGTCTTCATCATCAACTTCTTCTTGGACGTTAATACCATCTTCAATATATGAAATACCATGTAATGAAATTGACATCACTATTAGAATTAAAGGAAGCTCTGTGTTCATGTTGCACAACACAACTTGTTATATAATGCATGATTATTGACATCATATTGTAATGGACTATCAAAAGGCATCAACAATACATTACCTAGTTCGGGGTATCTGGAACCAATTTTACACCTAAAAGAAGAAAACACATTATCTATATTCAGTTTGAAGCTAGCACAATTGTTGCAGATGTGATCATTGCAAATTTTACAAAATTTCACCGTCTTGTTGTCCGTAGATAAAACAGAATTCCAAAAATGAAAATTGTAGCTAGAGAACCAATCAAAAGGAAGGAAACTGAAATCCATTGGTTTTTGTCATGATGATCTGAGTCTTCAGGAACATCCTCTTTAACACGTGTGGTACTTGTCAAGGTTAATCTAGATATGCTTGTCTGTACATAATTCTTTGTGACTTCTGTTGGTCCTGCTTCCTGCCTGATTGTCTCTGCTGTTGAATCGTTGTGAAACATTGTTTCACTAGTGTTGTCCTTATGAACATCTACAAGCATGAACAATCAAGTATTGTTAATGGTCATTTGTAAGCTAACACAAGTTAGCAGTATATATCATATTATAGGGAAAAGTACCTCTTTTGCAACCGGTAGCTGAATCACAATGATGAGCATCACATTCGCATTCACTCCGGCACAGATAACCGTAGTATCCACTAACACAACTTTCTTTACAATTCCAACCAAAGCTTCCCAGCGCACAATCTACCATAGATTAAACAAAATCTAAGGACAATTAAACGTAGAGTAATGATCAAGTCCTAAGGCATTTAACTTTATTCCGAAATTTAGATAACAATATTTGAATTTTACACATGGACACAATTGCCAACAATTATTTATTGATTTGAATGAATTAGTAAATATAAGTGTACTTCATTTCAGTGATTTTATTGTTTGTTAACGTGTTTAGGAGAACCTAACATGTAATCGTAATTTTAAATTAAGTTAATAAAAAAAATCATAAATTTATCTATGTGAATCAAAATGTTTCAGAGAACAGCATAAAAATGTATTCTTTTAATCGTGCCTACCTACACAACTGCCAGCTCCTTTATCGAAATATTCATTGTAGCAGCACGTAGAGTTCAACCTAAGACACGTGTATAATCCGAAATCAAACTGAATATGAATGATACACAGAGTCCGAGTCATTGTTCTCTTTTTTTTTAAATTATGAAAATAGTAAAAATGCATGTGAAATTTTGTGGAAAATACCACATATTTCAAAAACAGAATTATTGATTATATAACTAATAAAACAATTAAACATGCAATGAAAGATTAAAGATTAACAAATGTACATACTTTTTACAACCCTCATTATTAGAGCTCATTCCCTGACACATAATCTCCGCCATGATAAACCAAATCTGAACAATGACACATGTATCCATTTCAAAGTCTGATCTAGGAATAAAAACTATCGATGATGGAGGAAACGTTTATATTTCACCACTTGTATATCAGGAAATGCATTAATTATTCACATAATATCCGGAAAGGAACATTTTATTCACAAACAAAGTGTACTGGGAGAATGTGCTAGCCAAAGAGTTCTGGTTTCTGACCATATATATATATAAACTTCTTACATAAGAAAGGTGAAAATAACGAACAGTGATCAATCTCATGACTCCTATACTCAATACAAAAACAGAGAGTTGGGCAAACACGGACCCCTGGACACACCAGAAGTGGGATTAGGTGCCTAGGAGGAGTAAACATGCAAGGTGAAGATACGGAACAGTGATCAATCTCATAACTCCTACAAGGAATACACTGAAGATAGTTGGACAAACACGGACCCCTGGACACACCAGAGGTGGGATCAGGTGCCTAGGAGGAGTAAGCATCCCCTGTTGACCGGTCACACTCTCCGTGAACTCTATATCTTGATCAGGTAAACGGAGTCATCCGTAGTCAAATTCAGTGTGCCAAGTATGGCCTAACAATCGGTATGAAACACGTCATATATTATTTGACCTATTGATAGGTTGTATTGGCAAACTAGATCGTTATAACGACCATATAATTTGAAAAATGCTTATTCTAAACGACACTGTGGAAGCCCGTGCACCATCAACTTGTCTGTCAGTAGCTTGCCTCGATTTAAAAACTGATCATATGCAAAACAAGCTCTTGCTTATCGAATCAGTTAAGATATATAAATTCCATATACAGGTGATGATGGAATAGTACTATACAAATATCGGGAGTTGATAATGAAGAAGATGAAACCATCCACTTCGTCCTAAAGTTTCCCTGTTTGTCCTCCGTTTACCTGATCAATATCCAGTGCTCATGGCGGATATGATCGGTCGACAGGGAATGTTTACTACTCCTAGGCTCCTGTTTCTGTTTCTGCATGTCCAGGGGTCTGTGTGTGCCCACCTCTTTATTTTGTATTGTTTATAGGAGTTATGAGATTGATCACTGTTCGTTATTTCCACCTTTCATTTATGGCAAAGCAAGCAATATATATTGCTAATTTTATCTCAAAATAATGCAAATTATCCAGATTTGATGCAGCATTTGCGCATTTCAACAAATAATGTCTCTACAGTGATGCCCAAGCCGAACTATTGGAAATCCGAAATAACGTTAGACTTGTGAGAACTAAAAAGAAAACAAAATAGAGTGTCAAAGACTGCAGTCAAATTCGTCTGAAGATCAGAGCTATGCATGGGAGAGAAAGTCCTTAAGTTTGAAATGAAGTTCTCAATTTTATCACAGCAATTAATGTATGTCAGATGGTTGGAACGTATGTATCTTATCAACATTATTATCTATAATTCTATAACATCATTACCTTAAGATGAATGCTAGAATACAACTATTGAGTTGACATATGTTGATACTTGAAACCATCATCATCATCATTAGATCTCACCTTCTGACACACTATCTCGATCATAATAAACAATTTCTGAATCCACTTTATAATTCAATCTAGGAATAGAATATAATTATGATCAAGGAAGATATTTACATGTAATCAATCTACATTTCTAGAAAAGAAATCAATGCAAGAAGAGTGAAAGGTGAAGATAAAGAACAATTTACAATCTCATAACTCCTACAAGCAATACAAAATAGATATTTGGGCAAACACAGACCCCTGAACAGGGTTAGAGACCGTTATGATGGATAAAATTGATATAATTATCTATTGTTTCAATGACACATACTATCGATTGCCCTGAATTGTGTACCGCGGTATGCTTTTATCGATTATTTCAATGACACATACTGTTGATCGTCCTGAATTAAGTACAGAGGTGTCTTTTATCTATCGGCTATTTCTATGAAAAACCTGTGACTGAAGTACACATTTTTTTTAATTCATCGGTTATTTATATGACACACATTATTCATCGCCTTAAATACGTACCGACGTTTCTTTATTTATCGCTTATGTCTATCACAGAGATCATTGATTGCCCTGAATTACGAACCCAAATTTCCTTATTTATCGGTTACTTCTATGATACACATTATTGATCGCCTTGTACTACCTTCCCAGGTTTCTTTATTTATCGGTAATTTCTATGATACACACTACCAATTGCCCTGAATTAAGTACCTGAGTTTCTTTATTTGTCGGTTATATCTATGGCACACATTATTGGTTGTCCTGTATTACGTTCCTGGGTTTTTTTATTGATCGGTTATCTATATGACACACACTGTTGATCGCCCTGTATTACATACCTGGGTGTTGGCATGTTTATAGCTGAACATTGCAATCTGGGGTTTTTCTCCACTGTAGGAAACTATACTCACAGTCGTCACTACCGTAGATACTAAATGTAGTGTCTCATACAGATACTAAATTATGAAATGGTTTATATTAATATCTATATAGTAATCGTTACTTTATTCATGTTACAAGAGCCAAAACAGAATATGTTTTAAGATTTGTTTTCGGTAGTAGCTTTACGAAACTCTTTTCCAGTATGTATCGGAATTTGCACAACTTCGCCACTTTTTAAATCTACGTGTTTCAGCAACTTTATGGAACTCTTCTTCAGAGTTTGTTAGAAATTGCACAACATCAACATTTTTTAAATCAGCTTAGCAATTGTTATAATCTCTTTTGAGGAAGGTTGTATATGCTTTTGAATTGTCTGGAATATTTTCATGTTTGATGGTACATATTTTTAATCGATGTGTTGGTTGGTTGTATATTGCTCAAGGATTTTTCACTGATATGGAGACCTAACCATTGCCGGTGAAGGGATACGAATCTTTGACCTATGCTCGGCTCTTACGGCCGAAGTGCAGGGAAAGATCTTAATTGTATCATACCTGCCGTGACAAGGGACTTACCGTATATACTCGCCTATAAGTCGGTCCGCCTATAAGTCGGTTGTATTTTTTAAGGTTATTTTGTAGGAATTTGCCATTGACCCGCTTATAACTCGGTACGAATTTTTGTCAGAATCGGTTGACAATTTCAAGTCAGTGCTCTAGTGATTTTACGTATGTTTCAAAAAAATATTTTGAGATATTAATAATTTTGAGGTGCCCCATATGCAAACCATATCTGTTTGGGGTTTAAACGCAACCCTTGATCTATTATGGGCAATGATCCCTTGTGTACCTAAGGAATTATGGTCTCCTAATTACCAGTACCTGACACCGTGTTTAGTTAGTGGCATTCGCCTCGCGAAAACTGTTATTGTGAGATTCCGGTATAATTCATTGTATCAACAATAGAGTTTTTAAGAGTCAAGAATGATGATCTAAATTATCTGTTAACAATATTGTATGAAATATATTTCAGCCGGTATACATATGAATATTTCAATATTAAATCGGGTTCGTAATTAAATTTTACCGATAAACGATAGATTAGTTGAATTGAAGTATTAGTTACCGGTATGTAAATAATTTTTATCTAGATAAAAATATGTAAATACTTGTACTTTAAAATACATAAACAATACAATATGTCTAGATATTTGTGAACAATAATCATTTGTGCGGTAGTCCATGATAATCGTCGGAGTTGTTAAAAAAACACTACATTACGCCGCCCAGAAAAATACCAATCTTCTTAGGACGCGCCTATAAGTCGGACATAGAGTTTTGGACCAAAAATTGATTCCCAAAAAATCCGACTTATAGTCGAGTATATACGGTATGTATTTGCAGAAGGACCGCTCCATTTAATTTCCTCTTCCGATAACCAAGGGATATTGAAGACCTATGCTTTAGCCCTGAAGAGAGGATTATAATGTAAACTAGCTTTTATGATAATTAATAATACAATGCTGAATAAATTAAGATTATTTTTATTATGATTGTTAAGTTCTCCAAAAGTACTGCGCTAATCGTTGAAGAGGAAGGAGCGAATTCGGCTTCGTTGTCCGAACGTATACTTTTCTACACTTAAAGTCACAGTCTGTTGAATTACAGTTCCTTGGAAACAATGGTCATCTTCAACATAACAAAATATATGTATCATCATGGAATTTTAATATAAGAAAATCCTATGCTTTTGTGCTAAGAAACCAAACCCATTGTAAAACAATTCATTCAAGGCTCGAAATAATTTGATACTTACGATGTAAGCAACTGGATTACCGTGCGTTCAATTCTCAACCCGCGGACCGTGAATTCTTACGATCATTAACATGTGTAGTGATTGGTATTTCAGGGAATGCACGGAATTAGAAGTGAAAATAAAATGATAGTTGTAGATGGAAAAACAATAATAATGAAACTCAATCAATCTTAAAAAAAACCATGGTATCGAAAAGAGACATATCTAGTTACTGTAGGCAATTGTACTGGTATGAATGATGCCATGATGGTATGAATGTTTTTCATGAGAAACATTCTTTCTAGAGTGTATAGTACATATGTATATCTTGGGTTTAATTTCAATAATTTTGTCCTTGTATATCAAAAGGTGAAGATAACGAAGAGTGATCAATTCCATAACTCCTATAATAAATACAAAATTTAGAGTAGGACTGTGTTGTAGAATCTTCTAGAGACATACCTTCAGTTGTGTACTCATGAACGGCTACAAGTATAAAAAAAAATATTGTTATTTATTATTTGCAAGCTAAAAGTTAATGATATAAATCATAACGTATTATAGGAGAACATACATTCTGTGCATCCAGTAACCGGGTCACAATGATCAGCTTCACATTCGCATTCAATACGACACAGATAACCGTAGTATCCACTAGTACAGTCTTCTTTAACACGTGTGGTACTTGTCGATGTTAATCTAGATATGCTTGTCTGTACATACTTCTTTGTGACTTCTGTTTGTCCTGCTTCCTGCCTGATTGTCTCTGCTGTTGAATTGTTGTGAAACATTGTTTCACTAGTGTTGTACTTATGAACATCTACAAGCATGAACAATCAAGTATTGTTAATGGTCTTTTGTAAGCTAACACAAGTTAGCAGTATATATCATATTATAGGGAAAAGTACCTCTTTTGCAACCGGTAGCTGAATCACAATGATGAGCATCACATTTGCATTCACTCCGGCACAAATAACCGTAGTATCCACTAACACAACCGTCTTTACAATTCCAACCAAAGCTTCCCAGCGCACAATCTACGATAGATTAAACAAAATCTAAGCACAGTTAAACGTAGAGTAATGATCAAGTCCTAAGGCATTTAACTTTATTCATAAATTTAGATAACAATCTTTGAATTTTACACATCGACACAGTTGCCAACAATTATTTATTTATTTTAATGCATTAGTCAATATAAGTGTAATTCATTTCAGTGATTTTATTGTTTGTTAAAGTGTTTAGGAAAACCTAACATGTAATCGTAATTTTAAATTGAGTTAATAAAAAAAAAATTCAATTATAAATTTATCTATGTGAATCAAAATGTTTCAGAGAACAGCATAAAAATGTATTCTTTAAATCGTTCAGTTGACATATGTTGATACTTAAGGCCATCATCATTATTAGAGCTCACCCTCTGACACACTATCTCGATCATAATAAACAAATTCTGAATCCACTTTATAATTCAATCTAGGAATATAATATAATATAATTATGATCAAGGAAGATATTTACATGCAATCAATCTACATTTCTAGAAAAGAAATCAATGCAAGAAGAGTGAAAGGTGAAGATAACGAATAGTGATCAATCTCATAACTCCTACAAGCAATACAAAATAGATATTTGGACAAACACGGAGCCCTGGACAGGGTTAGAATCCGTTATGATGGATAAAATTGATATAATTATCTTTTGTTTCAATGACACATACAGTACCCGCAACGTTATTCTTGACATTCCTATCGTGCTCTATCGTGCGTGTATCCTATCGTATCGTGCATGTATCCTATCGTATCGTGCGTGTATCCTATCCTATCGTGTATCAGGTTTTCCGTTTTCTATCGTGTTTTGCGTTTATCGTATTTTGCGTGTATCAGGTTTTCCGTTTATCGTGAAAGTCGTTTATCGTGTAGCTTCGGAAACTATCGGGATCGTATATCAAATCTAATGAAAAAGTAAGATACTTTCCGAAAGCTTTATTCGTTCTGTTAAAGAATCTATTTTTAGGAATCGAGGAAAGACAGTATATTTGAAGGAGAAGATAAAGCTGTCGATTTTAAGGCAGAAAAAGAGCTATATGTCTGTCCAAAGAGGGTGAAAATTGATCACAATTTCATTCTAAGTAGTCTGGAAAGTAGGCAGTGGTTTGCCGAGCAAACTGAGGACAGTGAAACTGAAATCTCCTTCATCTGGAGTTCATAAACATTTCCTTGTCTAGAAACAATTATTTGTAATTAACACTAACAGAGAAATAGGAAGCCCGATCTGAAAGGAAAAATCAGTAAATTACATTGTTTATTACATATATTTTAATAATGGTTCTTTTTCTTCCGATTTTGTTCACCTGTATTCAACTTATATATCAACTACTGAACTTTTGCGCGTTCTTATCTATCTGATTTTGTGTATCACCCGTGTTTTGACAGTAAACATTATCAGGGACATTGTATTTCACACATTTAGAAGATTAAATTTTAAAAGAGTGCAAGGGTATATTACATCTCCCAAAATTCTGCTCAATTGGGCACGATTCAGCTGTCATCGTTGTTTTTTTTTTATTTGTACATGTACACATTTACCAATAGTCGTACGTGTAGATACTGGAAATTTATGCAGGTTTTGATGATTATTTGAATTTTTTACATGCTAAACACAAACATTTTAAAGCGTTTCTAAATTGCGACTTTAAATCAAGCCGGGTTTCGTATATGTTTTTGATAGTTTATTTATTTTTTGTTAACAAAATATCAATTCATATAAATATGTTGCAATTACTTATGACTGTCAATTATGACTCATAGTGTAGAAATATCTAACATATGAGCATATGATGTAGTGCAGTGGATTTTATTTAAAGCGGTCATTATGAAAATAATTGTAGTTGTTGAATGAGCGGTGAACTCAGAACTTGATGTAAATTAACCCCCCTCCTCGCTACACACAAAATATTACTTGGGTTTTATTTAATATCCAAGATAATAGACATTAGAATAAGAGAGCTATTGAAGCATGATATCACTACATTATATTACATTTTGTTAATTCCCTGTTTAATTGCTAAACGCTCGGCATCAGGTGTGAATGCCACGGGCCCTCGGAGATGACATTAAAAACAGACGGTAGATGTGGCACGCTAAAAAACCTTCACTGCTCAATGGTCATAATTGCCGAGCATAAGCCTAAATTTAAAAACTCTTCACCGGTCATGATGACGTCTCCATATGAGTGAAATGTTCTCGAGCGAGACGTTAAGCAAGATAAAAATCAATCACTCCCTGTATGATTCATACATTAAACATTCAAGGTGACAATGTACGTTTTAGAATCATTGACTGAGAAAATTCATATAGATATCAAATAATGAATTCAATACCGTATATAGTTTAGCTTCCGGATTTTAGCTGTAATGACGTTTAAAAAAAAACATAAATAGAAAAAAAAAATTAAACTAAAATAAACGTACAACCGTGGATAATAAATTATATGCTTTAGGTATATATTGAGTATTGAAATCTTTCAATATTATTATTAACATAATGTAATTATTTTGTACGTATCAAACTTTCGTTCTGTCTAAATTGTTTATAAATTTACAACATTTCTATCAGGTTTTCCGTTTATCGTGAAGATCGTTTATCGTGTTTTGCGTTTATCAGGTCTATCGTGAAAATCGTTTATCAGGTTTTGCGTTTATCAGGTTTACCGTGTATCCTATCCTATCGTGCGTGTATCCTATCGTATCGTGCGTGTTATCCTATCGTGCGTGTATCGTGTTTTATCGTTTATCATGTCAAGAATAACGTTGCGGGTACTGTACTATTGATTGCCCTGAATTGTGTACCGCGGTATGCCTGTATCGATTATTTCAATGACACATACTGTTGATCGTCCTGAATTAAGTAGAGGTTTCTTTCGTTTATCGGCTAATTCTATAAAAAAAACCTCTGACTGAAGTACACATTTTTTAATTCATCGGTTATTTATAAGACACACCTTATTCGTCGCCTTAAATACGTTCCGACGTTTTTTTATTTATCGGTTATTTCTATCACACACATCATTGATTGCCCTGAATTACGTACCCAAATTTCCTTATTTATAGGTTACTTCTATGATACACATTATTGATCGCCTTGTACTACCTTCCCAGGTTTCTTTATTTATCGGTAATTTATATGACACACACTACCAATTGCCCTGAATTAAGTACCCGAGTTTCTTTATTTGTCGGTTATATCTATGGCACACATTATTGGTTGTCCTGTATTACGTTCCTGTGTTTCTTTATTTATCGGTTATCTATATGACACACACTGTTGATCGCCCTGTATTACATACCTGGGTGTTGGCATGTTTATAGCTGAACATTGCAATCTGGGTTTTTTCTCCACTGTAGGAAACTATACTCACAGTCGTCACTACCGTAGATACTAAATGTAATGTCTCATACAGATACTAAATTGTGAAATGGTTTATATTAATATCTATATAGTAATCATTATTTTATTCATGTTACAAGAGTCAAACAGAATATGTTTTAAGATTTGTTTTCGGCAGTAGCTTTACGAAACTCTTCTCCAGTATGTATCAGAATTTGCACAATTTCGACACTTTTTAAATCTACGTGTTTCAGCAACTTTATGGAACACTTCACCAGAGTTTGTTAGAAATGGCACAACATTAACATTTTTTAAATCAGCTTAGCAATTGTTATTATCTCTTTTGAGGAAGGTTGTATATGCTTTTGAATTGTCTGTAATATTTTCATGTTTGATGGTACATATTTTTAATCGATGTGTTGGTTGGTTGTATATTGCTCAAGGATTTTTCACTGATATGGAGACCTAACCATTGCCGGTGAAGGGATACGAATCTTTGGCCTATTCTCGGCTCTTACGGCCGAAGAGCAGGGAAAGTTCTTAATTGTATCATACCTGCCATGACACGGGACTTATGTATTTGCAGAAGGACCACTCCATTTAATTTCCTCTTCCGATAACCAAGGGATATTGAAGACCTATGCTCTAGCCCTGAAGAGAGGGTTAGAATGTAAACTACCTTTTATAATAATTAATAATACAATGCTGAATAAATAAAGATTATTTTTATTATGATTGTTAAGTTCTCCAAAAGTACTGCGCTAGTCGTTGAAGAGGAAGGAGCGAATTCGGCTTCGTTGTCCGAACGCATACTTTTCTACACTTAGAGTCACAATCTGTTGAATTACAGTTCCTTGGAAACAATGGTCATCTTCAACATAACAAAATATATATATCATCATGGAATTTTAATACAAGAAAATCCTATGCTTTTGTGCTAAGAAACCAAACCCATTGTAACACAATTTATTCATCGCTCGAAATAATTTGATACTTACGATGTAAGCAACTGGATTACCGTGCGTTCAATTCTCAACCCGCGGACCGTGCATTCTTACGATCATTAACATGTGTAGTGATTGGTATTTCAGGAAATGCACGGAATTAGAAGTGAAAATAAAATGACAGTTGTAGATGGAAAAACAATAATAATGAAACTCAATCAATCTATAAAAAAAAACATGGTATCAACAAGAGACATATCTAGTTACTGTAGGCAATTGTACTGGTATGAATGATGCCATGATGGTGTGAATGTTTTTCATCAGAAACATTCTTTCTAGAGTGTATAGTACATATGTATATCTTGGGTTTAATTTCAATAATTTTGTCCTTGTATATAAAAAGGTGAAGATAACGAAGAGTGATCAATTCCGTAACTCCTATAATCAATACAAAATTTAGAGTAGGGCAAACACGAACGACTACACACACAAGGCGTGGTATGAAATTTCTTTACGGGTTCTATCGCTTCCTGTGTGATGGACTGTGTTGTAGAATATTCTAGAGACATACCTTCAGTTGTGTACTCATGAACGGCTACAAGTATCAAAAATATTGTTATTTATTATTTGCAAGTTAAAAGTTAATGATATCAATCATAACGTATTATAGGAGAACATACATTTTGTGCACCCAGTAACCGGGTCACAATGATGAGCTTTACATTCGCATTCACTGCAACACAGATAAACGTAGTATCCACTAGTACAGTCTTCTTTACAATTCCAACCAAAGCTGCCCAGCGCGCATTCTACAACAAATTAAACTAAATCCAATGGCATTCAGTTCTACAGCAATGGTCATTTTGAAACTCTAGATCTATATTCCAATCCTTGATTTGTAGATACGCAACTGGCAATTCCTTTATCAGATTGAATTGAATACAGCTAATTAATTTTGATACATTCATATGGATATCATTGAATGTGTTTCATTTCTGTCATTCTATGATTATTAAAATATTTACGAAAACTTAACAGGTGAATAATTTTTTAAATGTACTTACCTACACACCTGCCAGTTCTTTTATCGAAATGGTAATTGTAACAGCAAGTTGAGTTATACCTAAGACAATTGCATAATCAAAAATAAAAATGAATATTGATGATAAACGAAGTAGAATCCATTGCTTACTCTATTTTACAATAATGCAAATTGTAACATGGATGTCAAGATGGGGGGGGGGGGGGATAAGGTTTACTTTACAAACTTATTGATTTATAAAGTATGTAGCTATGAAGAAAATCGCTGCATAAGTAAAATGACGGATCAAAGGATGTTGAAATTAAGAAATGTACATACGTGCGGCAATCATCCTGATTAGATCTCACTCCCTGGCACATAATCTCCGCCATTATAAAACACATCTGAACAATAACACGTGCATCCAATTTGAAATTTCATGTAGGAATAAACTATCAATCAAGGAGGAAGTGTTTACATTTCACCACTACTATATCAGGAAATACATAATTACACTAATAGCATCCGGAAAAGAAGATTAAGGATTAAAGATGGATGGAAGAAACTGCTTTGTTTCGTATAAAACTATACTGACATGGTTGATGTTGGTCAAACCAAATTTTCATAATTCTGCTCCAGAAAAATAGATCACTCATAATCTTTTAAAAACTCATTCTTTTATAACTCGAGATAATATACGTATGTGTTATTAAAGATAAACATTCCTTATACACATATTCTTCACAAAATACCTTTATAGAGAGAGATACATCGTTGGATGGAATAAATGATTTACCAAGTCTCTACCTTTACTCCCAACGAATATATTAAGAGTTGTGAACATGAAATTTCAAATGTACTGTGCCACAACATATGTCAGAGAAGGCATAAATCAAATGTGGATTGTAAAAATTCTGATGATTTTTTTTAAAATTTGAAACCGCAAAACTGTTCTCAAATCAACAACATCAAAACGTATAACGTTTCAACACTTTACACGACCATCCATCATGATGAAAGGGAAACTACATTATTTTACATCATAGACAGTTGTTTCTTCAAGAAAAATGGAAAAAGTAAATATTCGTATTTAGTGATCATTCATCCGAAAAATTACTTTGTTAAACACCACTCTGATTCCAGGCGCAAGTAGTCTGTTTTTAGTTTTAATATAAAAATCTGCTAGAGTTCCTCAATGAGTTTGATCAGGTCTTCCAGCAGTCTGTTGGAAATCCCATGGACACGACGTTTGCTCCTTTGTTAGCTGGCCTGTTTGTATATTTGTATGAAGAATGAATTTAAAAACTTTAAAAAAAAACAGAAGAAAACATCTCTTGCAGCGGCTTTCAATTAGACATTTAGATATATCAATGACGTTTTATCTATCTACAATAATAACGTTCATTCATATGTAGATTCGATATCTTCCTGTTAATTCTAAATAAACGACGCCATAAAGTCATCCACCTCTGCTTCATATTTAGATATTCTATTGAAAATATATACCAACGTCAAACTCAAAACTCAACTTGATGACAAACGGGATGATTTCAGCTACTCTAACGTCAACTTACCATATTCCTGCAACAATATTTCATTTTCACCTACGAGGGCCATTTGATACATAATGTGTATTGTACAATATATGAAAAGTATTCGACTCAAATAGTGAAATGAACATTACAAGTATTCTCTGCGGTTTGATATACATAATTTCAATCTCGGAATCCATTTCTGAAATGCCTCACGGTACGCTGATTTAGGTAGAACTCTGAGGCACTGCTTGATGGCTGAGCCAAGGGCAATATCACGAATCGTGTATCTGTCATCACTTTCAATAATTTTCCTGACTTTTAGACATTTGCCTTGTCTGTTAAAGTCACAGGTCGGCCAGATTTTGCTGCATCTTTGGCAGACTCTGTGTCAGTCAGAAATTTCGTTCTCCGCCTACGAACTGTCTCATAAGATACCTTATCAGACCCATAACATTCAGTAAAAATGTGCATTACTGAATGAACGAGTTTTGTGCAAACTTTTATATAAGCTCTGATTTCTTCAATATTCTCACCACGTTTTCCAACTACTTTTATAACAGTGGTCAACGACTGGCTCTATTGAAACGACTTTAAGTTTAACACCATATTGAGCTAAATGATCACATTGATACCGTTGGGAAGATATTGGATATAGCAATTCAAGACTATCATTATTCGTGAAACCATGCAAAGCGTTATCGCACTGTGGTACAATACACATTATATATCGAGCAACCTTCGTATATATAGTGTTCATATATCTCACCTGATTCGATACGCAAGAGCTTGTTCTGCGTATGATTAGTTTTTAAATTGCGACAGGCTACTGAAAATCAAGTTTATGTTACAAGGGTTTCAACTGTTCCGTTTAAAGTCAGCATTTCCGAAAGTCTATGGTCGTTATAATGATATATTTGCCAAAACAACATATCATGGGTTAAATGCTGTTTGACGTGTTTCATACCGATTGTTAGACCATATTTAGTACACTGATTTTGAGAACGGATGATTCAGTTTACCTTATCAATATATAGGGCTCACGACGGGTGTGACCAGTCGACAGGGGATGCTTATTCCTCCCAGGCACCTGATTCCACCTCTGATATATCCAGGGGTACATGTTTGCCTAATTTTCTATTTTGTATTGCTTATTGGAGTCTTGAGATTGATCGCTGTTAGTTATCTTCGCCTTTCAATCATGCATAAAATAATTCATGCAGATAGAAAGAAATACTAAAGGTGATATTTCTGTAATATGAATAACGTGTCATCAATATGAAAGTAAACTGATGATGTCATAACTATACATCGAGTTACGAGTTACGATGACACATACAAATAATTTGTTAACTATGTGATATAAATATCGACAAAATGTGGAGTATTTGAAATATATGCCACAGGATATATGGAATATTTATGTGAAACGCTAATAATTTTTTGATATTCTCAAAGTATGTTGATTTCATTGAGGACCATTGTTTGAATGGAAAAACATTGCATTTAGCATGTCAACCTATTTTCCCTGCCACACACTGAAATAAAATTGAAAACTTTTCATATTACACCAAGTACTTTTAGAGCCTTTTCTATATACCATGTGAAAGGTCATACAATTACGCACACGGCAATAACTGCTAGATTTGTCTGTTATGAAAGCTTGAAAAAAAAACCTGTACACCCCTAGTGTGAAATGCAAGTTAAAGATAATGAACAGTGATGAATCTCATAACTCCTATAAGCAATACAAAATAACTAGTTGGGCAAACACGAATCCCTGGACACACCAGAGGTGGGATCAAGTGCCTAGGAGGAATAAGCGTCCCTTGTTGACCGGTCACACCCGTTGTGGGCCCTATATCCTGAGCAGGTAAACGGAGTTATCCGCAGTCAAAATCAGTGTACCAAGAACGGCTTAACAATTGGCATGAAACACGTCAGACAGCATTTGACCCAATGCGAGGTTGTACTTACGAACTAGATTGTTATAACAACCATAGAATTTGCGAAATGCTGACTCCGAGACTGTTGAAACCCCTGTACTACCAACTTGTTTGTCAGTAGCCTACCTCGTTTTAAAAACTGACTATACCCAGAACAAGCTCTTGCATATCGAATCAGTTGAGATATATAAACACCATATGCAGGTGATAATGGAATGTTGTTACATAAATATGGAAAGTTGATGATGGAGAAACTTAAATCATCCCGTTTGTCATACAGTTGAGTTGTCAGTTTGCCGTTAATGTCTACTTTCAATAAAATATCTAAGTATGAAGGAGAAGTGGACGACTCTGTGGTGCCCTTTATTTCGAGCTTACAGGGATATATCAAATCGACATATGAATGGAAGCTATTACTGTTAATAGAGAAAACGTCATCGATATATCGAAATATCGAATTGAAGGCAACAGCGAGATATTTTTTCTTCTCGCATAGAATTTTTTGAATAAATTCTGCTTCATATGAATATATAAACAGGTCAGCTAACAAAGGAGCACAGTCCGAGCCCATGGGAATTCCAACAGACTGCTGGAAGACCTGATCACCAAAGACCACGAATATATATCAATGAGGAACTCTAGCATATATTTTATTTCAACTTCAGAGTACTTGTACGTGGAATTAGAGTGGTGTTTAACAAAGGAAGTTTTTGAATGACTGATCACTAGATATGAATATTTCAGTTTTCCGTTTTTATTGAAGAAGAAACTGTCTATGATGTCAAAAGGTCTAGTCTTTAATTTATCGTGAGGAATGGTCGTGTATAGTGTTGAAAAGTCATAGGTTTTAATGTTATTGATTTGGGAAAAATTCTGTGATTTCAAGTTTACGAAACGTTCTTTAGTATTGTTTAGAATCCACATTTGATTAACACCACTTCTGATATATGTAGTCGCACAGTAAGTATGAAGTTTCTCCTTCACAGCTGTTAATAATTTCGTGAGGAGCAAAGATAAGGGCTTGGTAGAGCACTTACTGGATCCAGCAATGTATCTTTTTTTGTAAAGATTTTTATGTAGTAGTTTAGAAATCCAGTATAGATACAGTAACTCATATTCATTCGACCCATTGATTGGGATATTAAATGTGTCTAAAACGGAAGCATGGTTTTGAAGAATTTCATCTTTTTAAAGGGCAGTTGGAGTATAAGTATGAATACCAAAAGTGGAATTATTGCGAAGTTCGTTTAAAATACAGATGTAATGATGAGCCTTACAAACAAAGACAATGTTGTTACTAGCTTTGTCAGGTGAAATCAAAACATATTCCTCATGTAACCTATCTAATTCTTTTATCACTTCTGGTTTAATAAACACAGAAGAATAGATGGTACGTACTTTTGTTTTCATGTGTCTAATGCGGGATTTTAATATCCCTTTTATGCTTTTAGCCCATTCTGACAATGTATCAAGTTCTTCTTTTTCATATTTAGCCCATCGTCTGGCATAATCATCGACATAACTCATAATAGAGATGAAGTTCTGTCGCCAATTAATCGACCAAGTTTCTCTGTATTTAGGACTTTTTAGAATAAGTGATTTGAGGTCCTCATTTTCAACTATATCAACATCATCAGTTATGACATGTCCAGCTGGACTATAGTTGAAAGAAGATGAAGAACAAGAACATGTTGGTGGATTACGTATAACATGGTCTATATCTAGGCACTACAAAATTAGTTAATAATTAAAAAGTTTGGGTGCAATAGTAGAAGTATAGCTGTAGGAAATACAGGGTGTAGACTTGAACTTGAAATACGTTGGAATACACGACTGAACCCTTTTATGACGAAAAATGTTGCTTATGTTGACGACATCTATTCCTTTGTTTGTAAATTTGAGCTTAAGGAATTCGCAGCATTATTTGGAAGGAATATCATCCATGGTTGGTTCTGGTTTAAAGAGCCTGTGGTAGGCAACGTCCATAAGCATAGAGTTCAGGCTATATTCAGGTGTTGAAAAATCCAAGTATAGACTAGCTATAGCTTCTTTAAATAACGTGTGTAAAACTCTCGATGGAATAGAGTAAAGTTTTGTACGAAGATGATGTGGACCTAATTGTCTGTTGACGTAAGGCAAAAGTGAATTAAACATGGCATCATTTATACTTGGTGTTTTATATGAACGATGTACATGACTGCGTTTCCATCTTTGGGTATTGGGAAAGAGTCTTATTAAATTCACGTTATTTCCTTGTGGATTAGTCAAATGTCTCACATCATATACATTGCATCCATATGGAAATGCAGGGCCTAGGGTCCTGATCCAGTGATCTTCTCGTTGTCTACGAAAAGGGGTGCTTAATGTTGGATTGTTTGTGTGATGGATGTTTTCTTCTAAAATCCTTACCCTCATGGACAAGATGGAGTGGTCTGGTGCATTAAAATGCTTGTAGAGAAGTTGGTTACCACCATTATTAATTTGAAATCTGTGCCCCCATATTCTTTTAAGTGAACCCTTGGTTTCTCCCACATAAATTAAGCCATACTGAAAACGGTAGGATTCTAACAACACTTTTGATAAACTATGTGTGTTACAAAAAATATAAAAACTTAGTATTTCCTTCCCTCTGTGTAGGATAGATTGTAAAGATTGTGCAACTTGCGTACATAAATGGAGTATGACATGCCTTAACATACCCGCGCATAAATGCACGTGAACCCCTCGACCCTTACTAGATGAATGTGATTCCTGAGTTACAATAAAAACTTAAAACCTTTTGTGTTATTTGTTGACCTCTTGTCATTTACATGTGATTATCCAATGAGTCTATTTACTTATTGTATACTTCTAGGTAAGTTATGAGACTCATTCAATATCGTTGGATGTTATATGAAATATGTTAGATTATGTAGAATAAAATATGACACCACAAAACTGTTTCAAAATATGTCAAAAGTGCTTTGAATTTTTTAACAATCCATATTTGATTGACACCACTTTTCATATATGTTGTGACGCAATAGTCTGAATATTTTCCCTCAGAGCACGAGAAAAGTAAAGGTGGGAACTGTATAGAAGAACGGTAACTCATACTATCAATTACACATTCAATATTGTTTTATTCGATATGACAGCAGCTCACAATATCATTGAAATAAAAACAAATATGAAATTACATAACATGCTGTGAAAGTACAATTATGGCGAATACATTTTAAACTGTTGTTGTCAGTCGGTGTTCATTTACATGTATCAGTGTGTTAATTATGCTGAGAATAGCTGATAATTAACAATGTTTTATGAATTTTCACCAGTGTCTATTCCCTGTCGTTTTTTTCTACTTCTCTGGTCACAAAAACTCCCTAAGTACGTGTAGCTGATTTGGGGACACCTTCATGAAAGTCCACAAATCTCTGTTCTGAAGTGCATCGGATGATAATGTGAGAACATTCTGTGTTTTGATCATCATTGTCAAAGTCGAGTTTAGGCTTCAGAGAGAATGTGTTTCCAAGTTGTGCAGATCATAGGCATTGTATCCGGTGTATTCAATGACACATAAAATTCCTGGTTCTGAACCACGTGTTCTGAGTTTTGTATCTTTATACTGATAACACTGTTTTTCATTCTCCTCAACTGGAGATGATTATATCCACATTTGATGTTATATTTATCATGAACGTTTTTCTGCGTTTGAATTCCGATTCCACAAGTTTCACCTCTTATACAAGTTGAACCAGTCGATGTTCTGAACCTAGTGGCACAATTATTGATTAGCGAATTTTGTCGGAATCACCTGATTGCTCCTCGACAGCTATATTCGTACCCACGACCTGGTCTTCACAAATATCTTGATGATGTATATTGCCGTCCTCTATACATGAGATAATATTTCATAACAACAGAATAATGGTGAGCTTTGCAAGAATTTTCATGACGATTTGTAAATCTCATGCGGTTGAAAGACAAATGTAAGACAATTAATGCGTTACCTATTTTTATCGGATATTTTGAAATAGTTTTTCACCTAAAAGGAAACATAGCGTATTTGCATTTAAGATTAAAACAATTCAATTATTGCTGAGAAGATTTAATTTTTACCATGCTGTTTTCATAAGGTAAAATATATCCAAAGATAAAGATTATAAATACAGATCCAATCAAAGTGACTCTTACTGGCATCCAATCATTGATTTCATGATGATATATGACTTTCTCTGCAGGAATATCTGCTTTGGAGTGTGTAGTATGCAAGGTGAAGATAACGAACAGTGATCAATCTCATAACTCCTACAAGCAATACAAAGTAGATAGTTGGGCAAACACGGACCCCTGGACACACCAGAGGTGGGATCAGGTGCCTAGGAGGAGTAAGCATCCCCTGTTGACCGGTTACACCCGCCATAAGCCCCATATCTTGATCAGGCAAACGGAGTCGAATTTGAGTGTTATATGTGAGCATGTTTCTCTGTGACTTCTACCTCTACTTCCTGTGTGATGACCTCTAGTATTAAATTTTTAAAACACTAATTATTTCAATATTATGAACTGTAATTATAACCAAAGGAGTACTTTATGAAGAAGTATGTAAAATCTTACAGGAACATCATATAACACAAATCAGCAATATGAAAGGTGAAGATAACGAACAGTGATCAATCTCATAACTCCTATAAGGAATGCAAAATTAAGAGTTAGGCAAATAGAGAGATGGGATTGGAGGAGTAAGCCGGCTATATCGACCTTTCAAAATATGAATCAATTTAAAGATGTCTTATTTGAGGAGAGCTACACACATTTTTAACCCCTCAAACTCATTCACAAAAGTGATCAGCACATTCGCGTTCACTTTCACAAAGAAAACCGAAAGATCCGTTTATGCAATGTTCACAGTTCTACCCTAAGCTGCAAAGGAGACATGTTTCAACATATTAGATTAAATCTGATTCAATTTAACTGCACAAATATAGTCAATCTTTGGCACGTCAGTATTTTATTATTGTTCAGACATCTAGATAGTGGTAAATTACGATTGAGAAATAATAACATTAGTTTATTTTTCCATGGATTAATAAGAATATATATCATATGTTTTTTTTTATTTATTAAAAACTGAAACTATGTATGTTTATTAAAGTATTCAAGAAAACTGATGTACAGTACATACTTACACAGCTACGAATGCCTTTATGGGAAAGTTTACTGTAGGAACAAGTGGAGGGATGTCTAAGGAAACTGCATAATCCAAAACAAAAATTAATATAAATGATAAACAAAATATAATATATTGCTCATTTGATTTCAAAATGATGAAAAATGTAAAATACTTCTCAGAATATTAAGGAAAATATTACGTATTTCAACAACATTATTATGTATTGTGTATGTACCGTGGAATGGATGCTAGAATAAGAAGACGGACTCAATGTTGATACTTGTAACAATCATCATGATCAGAGTTTGTTATCTGAAACATTGTAAACCCTATCTGAACAATAACACTCACAAACACTTTATAATTCAATCTAGGAATAGAATACACTGATGATCAACGAAAAGTTTTAATTGTAACCAATTGACAAATCTGGAAAAGAATCATAACAGGAAGAGTCTGTTATAATGGATAAAATTTCTATAGTTATCGATTGTTTCAATGTCACATAGTATTAATTATCCTGAATTATGTACCGGAGTATCTGCCTTTATCGATTATTTCAATAGCACATATTGTTCATCGTCCTGAATTACCTAAGCGGGTATCTACCTTTTTCGATTATTTTCATGATACCCATTATGATTCTTCTAAACTGCGTACCAAAATTTCTTTATTTATCGATTATTTCTGTGACACACACTACCGGTCGTTTTATATTACGTACTGGGTGTCTGCATGTTGGTAGCTATTCATTCATTCTGTTCTGCTTTGTCGTCCACTGTAGGAAACTACACTCAAAATAGTCAATAATTCCAGATGCAGAAATAAACATGACAAAACATATAAAATTACAACACTTTAATGAAAAAACTTGAATATTACAACTTTGTGGCGATTATTTGACACAATCTACGATCCACTTATATAAGTTACCCAGGCGGAAACCGCAGAATCACCAAATGCCTCCATCAACTGGCAAAAGACACACCCACATTTGAACATGATGAGCGAGAATTCCTGGTACCATAACAAGAGACAATACCACATGTGATTTGGAAATCAAGTACTGGCTCAGGTTCTCATTCTATCCCGCCTCCCTTGGTACCATACAAGGATAAGCCCAAAACTTGCCATTGGTACCACAAGGGTCAATCCAGCCCCTAAGGTAAACAAAGGTGATCCCCATATTCCCCCTGAAATGATGATGGAATACATTGAGTATAGAGTCAGACATTTAAGCGAGAACCTGATTCGTGTAAATCCCCGACTTCCGCTTACCCCGTTGCAGATGTGTTTACATAATACACAATAAAACACCTGAATTTTATGTATATCTGCTGTGACACGGGTCCTCGCTTTTTGCGATGTCATCAACTGGACCTACGTATACTAGCCTGTACAATAAGTAATTGTGCAATCATCATAATCATCATGATAATCATCATTCTCCAAAAGTGATGCGGCAGTCGTTGAAGAGGAAGGAGCGAATTTAGTTGTCCGAATGCATGCTTCTCTACACCCAGAGTCATCTTCACGGTCTGTTGAATTTCAGTTCCTTGGACAAAATGGCCATCTTCAACATAACAGAAGACAAATATCATTTAATTCGAGCGTAAGAAAACCGTATGCTTTTGTTACAATAAAACTTTGTAAGACATGCACATTTTATAAGATTATGGAAAACTACTGTAAACGTATTAAATTTGGCGTGTATGATACTTGGCGGAAATCGTTTTTTCAACAAGTTAGCGTAGATTTGTTTTAACGCATTCCTGAATTACTTTAAACATCTAGATTGACGGATGGCATTTAGCGATGCACTTGATTTAGCGGAAGCGGCGTTCCGCCAAAGGCGTTAAATAGAATACACAGCCAAATGTAATACATTTACAGTATGAGGTGGAAGGCCTAAACACTTTTTCAGATTGGAGACGCTGTATATCCCCATTTTGTTTCATAAGCAACAAGTATAGACAAAACCCAAATAGCTCGTGGTACAAATTTTGGTTCCGTTAAAATATGTTTTCAATATAGTCTTTCTTTTTACTGAAATTTTTATACCTGCTATTGAGAAGAATTCCACATTTGGAAATGCAAGGTGAAGATAACGAACAGTGATCAATCTCATAACTCCTATAAGCAATACAAAATAGATAGCTGGGCAAATACGGACCCCTGGACACACAAGAGGTGAAATCAGGTGCCTAGGAGGATCCATCGTCTACGCAAGATTTCTTTTCAAAACGACGAGAGTCTTTGAAATGGCGTTTTGGTTGTAAAAAATAGTCTACGTCGACTCTATGAATGAATTCGAATCATTGTACCAATACTACACCTTCAAAGTTCAGACAATTCCTAGAAAGTTTCGCTGTAGAGTCCGTTAAATGTTTTACCAATAGCTTACCTTTATTCCTAACGAAAATGTGAACTGCTTCGAAGACCAAACTTATTGTTCTACAAGCTAGTTATGAATTGGTCAAAATGATCTGATACTTACGATGCTGGCTACTGGGTGGTCGCGCGTGCAATTATCAATCGGCGGCGTAGGAATTCTAAGATTATTAAGGTAAGAAAATATGAATTGGTTTTCCATGAAACGCACGGAATTAGAAGTGAAAGTATAATAATAATAATCGACGATGTACAAACAATGCTAACGAAACGTGATCAATCTACGAAAACATCATAATATCAAAAAGAGAGGTTTCTAGTTACTGTAGGTACTAGTACTGATGACATGAATGTTTTTCATCAGGAATACCATATAGTAGAAGTGTATAGTAGAAGTCGGGTTCAATTTGAATAGTTTTGCCCGTGTATATGAAAAGGTGAAGATAACGAACAGTGATCAATTTCATAACTCCTATAAAGAAATTCAGAGTAAGGTCAACACGAACCACGGGTCACACAAGGCGTGGTATGAAATTTCTCTACGGGTTCTATCGCTCCTGATTCCTGTGTGATGGACTGCGTTGTAGAATCTGCTAGATACATATCTTCAATTGTGTACTCATGAACGGCTACAAATATAAAAAAAAATATTGTTATTTATTATTTGCAAGCTAAAGGTTAATGATATAAATCATAACGTATTATAGGAGAACATACATTCTGTGCATCCAGTAACCGGGTCACAATAATGAGCATCACATTCGCATTGTTTTTGGCACAGATAACCGTAGTATCCACTAACACAGCTTTCTTTACAATTCCACCCAAAGCTGCCCAGCGCACATTCTGCAACAGATCAAATAAAGGAATTTACATTTTATGCTACAGCAATGTTCATCATTCAAAATGTAGGTGCTTCAATATCATTTTGAAATTTAGATCCAAATCGATCATTTTTTATACTTGAACAACTGCCAATTCCTTAATTAGAGTGAATTAAAAACAGTCTTTTTTTATTTCAAGTCATTCATATGTATAAATGTTTTCATTTCTCTCACGTTTGTTAGAATGTTAAAGAGAACTTGATATGTAACTGTAGTCTGAAATGGTACATACCTACACACCCACCAGTTCTTTTATCGAAATAATAATTGTAACAGCAAGTAGAATTAGACCTAGGAGAGTTGTATAATCCGAAATTAAAATGAATATTGAAATCGGATCAATTGCTCATTTTATTTCAAAATGATAAAAATCGCAAAATGCATGTTAAGATTTAGGAAAAAAATATCATATTCTCTAGAAATCTAATGATTGATGACTGAAATCACTAAGAAAATGAAATGGCAGAATAAAGCATATTAAAATCGATTCATGTACATACTTGTGACAATCATCATTATTAGATCTCACTCTCTGACGCAAGATTTCTATAATAAACCACATTTGAACAATAGCATACACATCCATTTAAAAAAAATATTTAGCAAGAAAAAACTATCAATGATCGAGGAATAATTTACATTTCACCACTGGTATATGAGGAAGGCCATAAGGTGTATCCGGAAAGGAACATTAAAATGAATGGAGTGAACTATTGTATTTTGGGGAAACATAGACAGCAGATGATGGATGTTGGTCTAAAAACCTTTTTATATTCTGCTAGAGATCAGAGAATTATTCAAACATAAAGAACACCTTTCCCAGCAGAGCAAATCTGCGAAACAGGTACTACCGTTCAAGAACAAATCATTGTATAGTTCAGGATAATATATTATAGGGTTATTGAACTTATATTGGTTAATATTGGCATGAGTTGGCTGTGAAAATGCACTCGCAAAATCGTGCATTTTCACAGCCAACGAGTGCCAATATTCACCAATATAAGTTCAATAACCCTTTTATTATATAGCTAAAGTATTTAGTTGTTAAATTATATCCCTTTTCACTCAAACTACTCAAAAATAGACGATAATTCATCAGTATTGGAATCTAAGGAGGTGTGCAATATCAGCATGCATTTCTTAACTGTTCAATATTTAACCCGTCATTAATGCATGAAGCAAACTGATTTTGTAAATGGGGACATCATAATTTATGTACAGTAAAACATTTTGCTTTAGTAAATATCTAATACAGCTCTGTCAGATTTGGAGGACCGTCGTCTGCCGTTTTGGCTTGTTTACGTCGTTACGGTAACGTCAATATTGAACGCTCATACCCGGAATGTTTCGGGCGCATACAATTTACGTAATGCAAAGTTAGCGTTCAATAAATTCTCAGGATATTGAACATTAATATTCTCTAGATTTTACGCAGACTTTATAATAGATTGTAGTGATTCTAAACATAAAGGTGATATTTACATGCCTTGCTGTGTGTTTAGTGATGACATGACATTGCAGATACTTTCAAAAGTCAACCAGTGGGAAAAAAAAAGTTTTAAACATCTAGGAATTACACTGTAATGTGAAATCAAGATATATCAATGATGTTTTATGGATTAACAACATTCATTTTTATTTATATGTAAACTAGAAAGAAACGACACCACTGAGTATCTGGTTAACAATTGAATATTTCATTTAACACTAATGTTAACGGCAAACTGAAACTCAACTTAATGATAAACAGGATGACTTCAGCTTCTCCATCGTCAGCTTCCCTTATTTAACAAAATCGAAACGAAACGAAACGAAATCTACCGAAACGAAACGAAATCTACCGAAACGAAACGAAATCTACCGAAACGAAACGAAACCTACCAAAACGAAACGAAACAGATTGTATAACCGAACTTTTTTAATTATAATAATTAAAAATGGTATCTTAGGCCCCTGTGAAAGTTAAAACATCTAAATAAAATTCGCCTCCCCTTTGATGTAGGCTTTCGGCTTGAGTGTTACAAAGTTTTAAAAGTTGGAAGGGGGGGGGGGGGGGGTAGGCACAAAGTACATATCCGTAGTTGATTAAATGACATGTACAATTAGTTTCGGATCCATAAATTTCAGAACCGAGGGTTACAGTCTCAGAGATCTGGGGAAACACACTATACGAGGGGTAGGGTCGCCGACGTTGGATCCGCCTTTGGGCATAGATACATCGTTGGAAGAAGCTGGTGTCTGAGAAAATTGAAAGCAGGAAGAGCTCTTAACCTCTTATTTTATCTCTAACTGCTGAGGTGCGAGTACTTTCAATAATGGAAAAACTCTATACATTTGGGCAATCTCTACCCAGAGTTATCGTTGTAGCGTAGCGTAATACGCCCTCTGGTGAGAGATTGACATTTGGGGTGTTGCTAAGACGGGGAATTGAAAACGGGACGGAAAACGGAATTTTTTTAATGCAATAATATTAGGAGGAGGTCGGCATTTTGTAAACTAAAAAGGCTTATGAACAAGGGAATTTTAAGCAGAAATCACAAAGAGAACGAGAGGACATATTCAGAATCCACCGTTTGATATACTACATACAAATACACAATATCCACATGTATACATATATTTGTCTTTAGAACAAAAATACTGAAACATGTATTTATGCCCAAAAGCGGATCCAGCGCCGACGACCCCATCCCTCGTTTAGTGTGTTTCCCCAGACCTCTGACCTGTGAGACTGTAACCTTCCGTTCTGAAATTTATGGATCCGAAGCTAATTGCACTTGGTATTTATGTGCTTTGTACTTACCCCCCCCCCCTTTCCAACTTTTAAAACTTTGTATCAGTCAAGCCGAAAGCCTACATCAAAGGGGAGGCGAATTTTATTTATATGAGTAAACTTTAACAGGGGCCTGAGATACCATTTTTAATTATTATAATTAAAAGAGTTCGATTATACAATCTGTTTCGTTTCGTTTCGGTAGGTTTCGTTTCGTTTCGGTGGGTTTCGTTTCGGTGGGTTTCGTTTCGTTTCGGTAGATTTCGTTTCGTTTCGGTAGATTTCGTTTCGTTTCGTTTCGATTTCGTTTCGCACTTTACAGGTACCCATTACTAGCTGCATATAGTGTTTATGTCTCTCAAATGATTCAATACGCAAAGGCATATTATTCTTGCGACCATGTTTTTTAAATCGAGGGAAGCTTTTCACAAATAAGTTGATAGTACAGGGGGGTGGGGATCAACAGTCTCAATTGATATTAGCATTTATGGTTTGCCGTTCATGCAGGGAGCTCCAGTGCGTTTTTCAGGTAAATACTAAATAGTGGCGTGTCACAGTATGCATTCACACAGTAGAGAAAGGTCATTGCTATGGCCTTAGGGATGTTTATTCCTTCTCGACACCCGACATCTTCACTGGTTTGCCTATGGGATCTAAATCTAATGACATTTAGCTCTACAGCAATGATCATTTGGAAACTCTATACCTATATTCCAATCCTTGATTTGTACCTCCACAACTGGCAATTCCTTTATCAGATTGAATTGACGACAGCATATTAAATTTAATCAATTCATATTTATACCATGAAAGGTGAAGATAACGAACAGTGATCAATCTCTTAACTCCTACAAGCAATACAAAATAGATAGCTGGGCAAACACGGACCCCTGGGCACCATTGAATGTGTTTCATTTCTGTGATTCTATGTTTATTAAAATGTTTAAGAAAACTTAATATGTGAATAATCTTTTTAACTGTACATACCTACACACCTGTCAGTTCTTTTATCGAAATAGTAATTGTAACAGCAAGTTGAGTTAGCCCTAAGCCACTTGCATAATCCAAAATAAAAATTAATATTGATGATAAACGAAGTTCTATTTCAACATGATGTAAATTGTAACATGCATGTCAAGAATTGGGGGAAAATAAGACATGCTTTACAAACGTATTGATTAACAAAGTATGTAGCTATGAAAGAATTAGCTGGATAATTGAAATGACGGATCAAAGGATGTTGAAATTAAGAAATGTACATACGTGCGGCAATCATCCTGATTAGATCTCATTTCCTGACACATAATCTCCGCCATTATAAAACACATTTGAACAATAACGCGTGCATCCATTTTGAAATTTCATCTAGGAATAAAAACTATCAATAACCGAGGCAGTGTTTATATTTCACCACTTGTATATCATGAAATACATAATTACTCTAATAGCATCCGAAAAGGAAGATTAAGGATTAAAGATGGATGGAAGAAACTGCTTTGTTTCGTATAAAACTATACTGACATGGTTGATGTTGGTCAACCCAAATTTCATAATTCTGCTCCAGAAAAATAGATCACTCATAATATTTTAAAAACTAATCCTTTTATAACTCGAAATAATATACATATGTGTTATTAAAGAAAAACCTTCCTTATGCAAGGTGAAGATAACGAACAGTGATCAATCTCATAACTCTTACAAGCAATACAAAATAGATAGTTGGGCAAACACGGACCCCTGGACACACCAGAGGTGGGATCAGGTGCCTAGGAGGAGTAAGCATCCCCTGTTATACACATATTCTTTACAAAATACCTTTACAGAGAAAGATATATCGTTGGATCGAATAAAAGTTTTACCAAGTCCCTACCTTTACTCCTCACGAAGATATGAACAGTTGTGAACAAGAAACTTCAAACGTACTTTGCCACAACATATGCCAGAAAAGGTATAAATCATATCTGGATTGTAAAAAAAATTCGAAGAACTTTTTGTAAATTTGAAATCGCAAACCTGTTCTCAAATCAACAACATCAAAACTTATAACTTTTCAACAATGTACACGACCATTCCTCACGATGAAAAAGAAACTATGTTATTTGACATCATATCCTGATCCCATCTGATCCCACCTCTGGTGTGTCTATGTCAATGTTCGTTATTACGATCTTGTTTGCCAATACAACCTATCATTGGGCTAAATGTTATCTGGCGTGTTTCATGCCCATTGTTAGACCGTTTTTATCACACTAAAGTTAACAACGGATGGCTCAGTTTACCTTATCAATATATAAGACTCACGGCAGGTGTGACCGGTCGACAGCAAATACTTATTCCTCCCACGCACCTGATCCCACCTCTGATATATCAAGGGGTCCATCTTTGCCCAATTCTCTATTTTGCATTGCTTATTGGAGTCATGAGATTGATCACTGTTCGTTTTCATGCATACAATTAATCATGCAGATAGAAAGAAATTTTAAAGGTTTCATTGCTGTCGTATGAATACCGTGTCATCAATATGAAAGTAAACTGTTGGCGTCATAACTATACATCGAGTTACGATGACACATACACATAATTTGTTAACTTTGTCATATAATTATCGACAAATGTGGAGCATTTGAAATATATGCCACGGGATGCCTGTACAACAACAGTGTAAAATGTTCAACACAGATGAGTTTGTGTTTAATCGTCTTACTGAAAGCGGTAGGCTTCTAGTCACACTTTTGATAAACTTTATGTGGTATACTCTCATTATTGCAAGTGAAACCGATGTATTAATTTCGGGGTACTGTGCTACGTTTTCATTTTCTATTAAAGTTCATCCGTGATATATTGAAAACAGCCATATGATGACGTCAGATGCAAGCGCATATGTGTAATGCTAAGATGCTTTTACTTTGTAAAACACCACTCTGATTCCATGCACAAGTACTCTGAAGTTGAAATAACAAATATGCTAGAGTTCCTCATTGACAATATCATCGTGGTCTTTGGTGATCAGGTCTTCCAACAGTCTGTTGGAATTCCCATGACATATTTCACTCTATGAAGATGTCACCACTGCCAGTGAAGGGCTGCAAAATTAGGCCTATGCTCGGCGTTAATGGCCATTAAACAGGGAGGGATCTTTATCGCGCCACACCTGCTGTGACACGGGACCGGTTTTTGCGGTCTCATCTGAAGGACCACCCCATTCAGTCGCCTTTTACGACAAACAAGGGGGTACCGAGGACCTGTTCTAACCCGGATCCCCAGGGGACTGGTACCGCATAAGTTTTACATCAATTAATAAAAGAGACACATAAAATTAACCGTTCAGTTGTTTAATTCTATATACAGTCTGCAACGAGGTCTAAAATTTCAACTTCTGCAACATGGTGAATTCACACAATGACTTTGATATTGGACACGAATATCTGGAGATAAGAGTTAGATTTACGAAGAACTTCATGGTGATGTTTCCAGGCAACAACCATTAGGACTATGAGGCTGGTTTTAAGGTTCGAAAAAGTATGCCCTTGTCAGGGCACATAGGTCTTTCAATTGAACAAAATCGATATGCTAGTTCGTATCTATTTTCTCTTACACGCGCTAGACGTAAAAAAGCAACCTACCTCCAGTTCGTCTAAATGAGAGGTGAAGATAACGAACAGAAATCAATCTCTTAACTCCTAAAATCAATATGAAATAGATAGTTAGGCAAACATGGACCCCTCGACACACCAGAGGACGCATCAGGTGCCTAGGAGGATTAAACATCCCCTGTCGACCGCTCACACCCGCCATGAGTCCTATATCCTGATCAGGTAAGTGGAGTTATCCATAGTCAAAATCAGTGTGCCACGAACGGTCTAACAATGGGTATGAAACATGTCAAACAGCATTTGACACAATGATAGGCTGTAATGACGAACCATATTTCCCTTCGAAAACTAGCACAAACCTTATCAAGAACCTAATGTTGATTTGATCCCTCTATCCACAGTCACTTTTTGTTCGGATACGCTGAGTTCAAGTAAGCCAGTGTCACGCTTTCTCAATTGTTGATTACAAGCAAATCACAACTCATATGTAGTTTACTCAGCTGTTCTTGTCTTCAATAGACTTTATGCTCTAAATTACATTCATTTTATATCTGTTTCGTCTTTTAACCTTCTGAATTAAATATTTATATGTTACATTTTCTTACATATTCTTCCCTGATTATTTTTGTTAATAAAAATCTAACGAACTACATTCTGTGCTGTACGATCATTATTTTGGTCATCTGTTGCATAAGTATGGAAACCCGGTAAGAACACAAATGAAAACAGATATGTAACTGTAAGATATAAAACACTAAAATATGATCACTTTTTTCTTAAATAATCTTGATATATATCAGTATTTTGATAAAGGAATTTGACCAATATAAACGATTTTATTTTGTTTTCTTGAAGCACATTATTATTATTCCATCCAGCCTTAATGCTCCATTCCAGTTACTATTTTTGTAATTTCTGTATACTTCCTATCTAGTGGTTTCATGTAAAATCTTCCTCGATGATAAATAGCTTTTAAAATTTTAAAATGGATGCACGTGTTATTCTTCAGATGTAAAACTTATACGGTACCAATTTTGATTCACCAGATGCGCATTTCGACAAATAATGTCTCTTCAGTGATGCTCGACCGAAATGTTTGAAATCCGAAATAACTATGAAGTTTTAGATCTAAATATAGCCAAAACCAGCGTGTCAAACAAGTGGAGCCAAATTCGTCCAAGGATAAGAGCTATGCATGAGGGAGAATTATGTCGGAGATCGGGCGTCAGGAATTGAGCTCTAACAATACAATAAGTGCATGTTAATCTTCATATATTTAATATGTTACTTCATTTAAGAACAATTTTATTCATAGCTACATAATCAATTCTTTTGTTTTTAACGTTTTTGATATTTTCCATGAATTTCACAATTTTCTTCGTAAAATGACCAATAAATCTAACTTTATACATGATTAACATAAATCGTAATTTCAGATTATACAATTGTCTTAGGTTGAGCTATACTTGCTGTTACAATGAATATTTTGATATAGGAACTAGCAGTTGTGTAGGTAGGTACAATTAAAGAATACATATACATTTTGATCAACTCTGATATATTTACTATAACATTATTAAAATGAAGGACATTTATGAATAGTAGTGTATTAAAATGAATATTTTATTAAATTCAAGAAAGTAATCAAAATTTGAGAGATACAGTTTATAAAGAAAGCATGGGTTGATATATAGATGTTTGAAGAATGTTGAAACACCTGGGGTTTCAAAGGTGGCCATTGTTGAACGATTAAATGTAATTAGATTCATGAATATACACAGTTCGTTATCTTCACTTTGCATTTAGTTTAATCTGTTGTAGAATTCCCGCTAGGCAGCTTTGGACCAAATTGTAAAGAAGTATGTCTTCCTGGATATTACGGTTATCTGTGCCGGAGTGAATGCGAATGTGAAGCCCATCAATGTAAAACTTATACGGTACCAATTTTGATGCACCAGATGCGAATTTCTACAAATAATGTCTCTTCTGTGATGCTCAACCGAAATATTTGAAATCCGAAATAACTATAAGTTTTAGAGCAAAATATAGCCAAAAAACAGCGTGTCAAAAAAGTGGAGCCAAATTCGTCCAAGGATAAGAGCTATGCATGAGGGAGATAATCCTTAATTTTGAAATGAATGTCTAAATTTTATAACAGCAATTAAATATACACCCGTATTTTCAAGCTAGTAACGAAGTACTTAGCTACTGGGCTATAGAGACCCTCGGGGACTAACAGTCCACCAGCAGAGGTTTCGACCCAGGGGTCATAATGTAAATCTTATACGGTGCCAATGTTGATGCACCAGATGCACATTTCGACAAATAATGTCTCTTCAGTGATGCTCAACCGAAATGTTTGAAATCCGAAATAACTATGAAGTTTTAGAGCTAAATATAGCCAAAAACAGCGTGCCAAAAAAAGTGGAGCCAAATTCGTCCAAGGTTTTGTATTGACAGACGATTTTTATCAACAACAAAAAACCGCGACGATTGGAATTTTTTTACGTTGATATGAATATGCTGTTATAACTTGTTATTTTACTCGGGACACCTTAACCCCGTTGTTTTGAATGAAAGGTATTATTGTTAATGGAGAAAACGTAGTCGATATATACAAATGTTGATATGAGGGCCACAGCAATATATATTTGTCATCTCACTTAGAAGTTTTCGAATAAATTCTGCTTCATATGAATATAGAAACAGGTCAGGTAGCAAAGGAGCACAATTCGTGCCCATGGGAATTCCATCAGACTGTTGGAAGACCTGATCACCAAAGAGCACGAAGATATTTTCAATGAGGAACTCTAGCATATTTTTACTTTAACTTCAGAGTACGTGTACGTGGAATCAGAGTGGTGTTTAACAAAGTGATGTTTTGGATGATTGATCACTAGATATGAATATTTCCGTTTTCCGTTTTTGTTGATCAATCAACTGTCCTTGATGTCAAAATCTCTAGTCTTTAATTTATCGTGGGGAATGGTCGTGTAAAGTGCTAAAAAGTCCTATGATTTGATATTGCTAATTTGAGAATTTTTTGCCGATTTCAAATTTACTAGAAGTTCTTTAGAATTGTTTTAGAATCCATGTTTGATTTACAAAATGCGACAGTATCGACACGACATAATCCGATGATGCATACTAATGCACCAAAGGTTATACATTATCACAGAAAGTCATTTTAGAGAGTTTATTATTTGTTTTGTGAACAAAGATTTCGTTATATCATTCTTTACGAAATTTTCAAAAGAAAAGGATTTAAATGTAAGTTTATCATATGTTTCACATTTCAAGCATTGGTTGTGTAAAATGTATCATCTAAAAGTTAAAATTTGTGAGTATGCAAAATTAAGATGCTTTATATTACAAAATTAGCATTTCACTGATTTGTTTGTATACATGAAAAGACGCGAGTCTATACATAACATATATTTAAGGCTAAAATATTGCTTTAATTTATTGCGTTCAGAAGGTCAAAATTTTGGCCGTCAACATTAAATAAGTTACATTTTTAATGTTTAATATCAATTTTTTTTTTCAGAAATCGTGAACCAGTCTCTTCAAAGTTAACACTTTTTCGTTTTTTTTTCTTTTTTATCCTCTTTTGTCCGTGTGGTCCTTCAATTATTGACAAATGACAGAATTAATGTCAGTAAACAAAAAACAAAAAAAAGCTCTATAAGGCCACTTATATCACATTTGATACCCCAAATGTTTAACAAATTAATGGTTGAGAAAATGATGTGGATATTTCACATGAAGGTATGTGTGATTTTAGTTATATAGTACAATTTAGAAGAAATATTCACATCATGAAAGATAAATCTAGACCCTTTCATTAAAGTCCCGAATCTATTCCTCTGTGGTGCTTCTCGAATCTATTCTTCTGTGGTGTTTCTCGAATCTATTCTTCTGTGGTGCTTCTCGAATCTATTCTTCTGTGGTGCTTCTCGAATCTATTCTTCTGTGGTGTTTCTCGAATCTATTCTTCTGTGGTGCTTCTCGAATCTATTCTTCTGTGGTGCTTCTCGAATCTATTCTTCTGTGGTGCTTCTCGAATATATTCTTCTGTGGTGTTTCTCGAATCTATTCTTCTGTGGTGCTTCTCGATTGAACACGAAGCCAGATTGTCCTAAACATGGTCTTCACCCTCCCCAAGTTAGAGTTGAATATATAGACGACTCTGAATAAAATGTTTTGACCGATACCTAGTTCTGGTAGCATTTCGCTAAAAGTGCTGTAAGAAACCCGACATTCTATTTATAAGCCATCAGCATCCTATGTATCTAAAAGCCCCTGATCAAGCATTATGATATACATGTCATATATATACAACGACATTGAATACTTTGTGTAGAATTAGGCGTTAAATCAAACAAAACAGTTTCAGTTTACATGTCCTTGACTAATACATTCTAAACTCATTCTTAAAATCAATGGACATTCTGAATAACCATTGTAACATAAACCGATATCACTGACGAGGGTAGTCTGCAAAATCATGCGAAAAAATATGGATGTATTTTTTTATTTTCATTAAAAATGTCAACCAGGTTTTCAATATTGAGACTCTATAATTAATTTTCTTGTTGAAACGTGATAAAAGCATGTCCAGTCTAGACAAAGCCAAAGAAAATGCATAAGGTCATGGTTTCCTCCATAACAACATATAACCTCATTTCCACATTTGAAATTAATTCCTCCTCACGTATTGTACCTTAAATTGAATATTTATACATAATACTAAAATGCTGTCTGACATGTTTCATGTCAAAATTGAGGCCGTTCGTTACATATTGAATTTGACTACATATTACTCCCTTGACCCGATCGAGATATAGGACTCCTGGCGGTGGTAACCGGTCAACAATGGATACGTATTCCTCCTAGACACCTGATCCCACTTCTGCTATGTCAAGGGATACGTGGTCGCCTTACTCTTAATTTTGTATTCTTTATATGAGTTACGATATTGACCAGTGCTCGTTATATTCAGTTTTTCAAAGTAATACTTCCTACTTAAAGTGCTACTTTCAACTAGAAGTTTATTCCTATTTTGAATCGTAAAAGTTTAGTACATGTGGCTTGCAAAACAGCATGGTATATAGAATTCCAAAACATTTTCTGAAATGAAGATAACTCCTTGTCATCTCAATAAACCTGATTTTAGTAGATGGCTATCGGTATCCATATCTTTTATTCATTGAAGTAGCAGGCTAATATATGCTAGCTTTTCTTTCTTTAAGTAGCTTATTGCTGGTAGCCGGATACTGACAGCTTTTCTACATTTTAGTAGTTAACTAATAGTAGTCAACCTTAGTAGGCAACCTTTCTCTTTTTAAGTAGCCAGTCACTAGTACCTGCTTACTAGTAGCTAACTTTCTGAAGTGAAAAGGAAGGCTTCATTAAAACATATTCCTTTTTGTTTACAGTTTACGTAAGTCAAACTTTATTGAATACCTAGCAAATTAGTGCTTGATTGTCTTTTATTGTTTCGTGCATGGTTATCACTCATTATTACTGACTCTCGTGGCATATTACCCTTCTAAACGTCTTCATGCCGTATGTATGATTCACACATAGGTCAACGTGTCTAAGTTGATCTTTTACAGCATGCTACCACAAATAAGTGGTACTCCTATTTTCTTTTAACTTTCACTGTCTCAAGCAAGGAAGAATATCCATTTCTTCGATTTGAGACCTGAAATCGGTAAGGACGGTTTTGTATCATGGGGGACTAAAATTTACAAATGAAGATTACATCAGGAATTTCGTTTGTGGGTATTGACAATTATTTGTACTACAATTACTTTACGATACGCAAGTTTAATGCAAGGTGAAGATAACGAACAGTGATCAATCTCATAACTCCTAGAAGCAATACAAAATAGATAGTTGGGCAAACAATGTAGCTATATTTTTGCTAATCATGTCTTGAAATAACCAGTTCCTTATCGTTATATGAAAGCTAAGTACCATTTAGCTTGATTTATCCACTAGTATTTTTGACCACATAGTTCCTTATTTTTATATGTAAGTTAAAGGAAACGAAACCATACAAAACATATTTTCTTCCTATATCACGTTATTGCAAAATCGAAACTTTGATTTTTTAATTGTTTGTTGGTTTTTTCCATTTTTTAGAATTTCTTGCTTTTTTGTTTTGTTTTGTTTTCTCTTCTTTTTCCCTTTATCTGACTTTTGTCCGCGAATTTATAGATATTCGATAAAGAGATTTTGCTTCACTCACGAAAATTAATTCCCTCGAATATTCATGAAACAATACAACAATTCTAATAACACACAAACTCAATATAAGCACATTGTCTTATCGTTAATGTTAACCTCGAGACAAGAGCTGTCAATACTCAGTCAACAATTTCTTTAATACAGAAATATTTACAGTTTATAACCAGAAAATGAAGTGTATTGCTGATATATGTCTGCAGTTCCACTGGAAACTCCAATCCAAACTTTATCTCCTTGTTTCAGCTTTACCACCGTCATTTTGCTGCATGGAAGCCATGTTTTGGATACAACGTCATGACAGTGATTCCATGACTTATTGGAGCCATTTATAACGAGGGAAGTGTGAGCATATTTGCCTTGCCAAGACAGAATTGTCCAGTCAAATACGTAAATTCCGCTGTGAGGGGCCGTGAAGACTCCCGAGGAAGCGTCGTATCCCCGTCCTTCATTCAGGTCCACGGTCTCAAACACGACCTTTGAACCTTTGCCAAGATTCTTCTTATGATTTCTCAATCGGACATCAAAGGCAACCATAGATTCACCTACAAAATTCTACTAATCAATTCATATGAATCACAAAACCTGAAAGGTTTTTAAAACGCTAATTCTCACTATTCCAGATTCATCGGAATATGTGATAACCTAACAGTTCCTTCTCGATATATGAATGGGTATATCAATCAAGATATACGATAATCCATGAATCTGAAGCGAAACAGTCGTCCTGAAACTATCTAAAATGAGATCTACACAAATCTAAAAGTCAATTCTGAGCACGCTGTGTTCAAAGACTGAATGAAAGGCCATACTAACGAACAGTGATAAATCTTCTATAAGCAATGTGAAATAGAAATGTGGGTAAACATCGTAACATTTTCTTACGAGTGATACTTTGACACTTTTTGATAAATCCAACAGCCTGACAAGTTTCCGTAATACTTTTGTAATCCTCTCTGAATCCTTTCAGGCCGGGTTTCGGTGATACTTTCTCACACAATACCAAAGGTACCAGGAGTACCAATAGGGATATTCTCAAAATCGGGTTCCAAAACATTCTGTAAATCATAATGATATTCTTTGTAAAAGAAAACAGGTATTGAATGCAGTTGTAGATTATGACTTCAGTACAGTCAATCATAGAATGGACAGGATATAGTTGGGATTTCATCCGTGACTCCATTTTGATTTACACTTTAAACTAGCCTTTAAATTGTTAAACAGGGGGAAGTTGATCATGACCATAACTGTAAATGTCTTTTACAAACAAGATAGTCAAAGATTTGAACCAATTTAGAGTTTCCAAAGAAAATGATATATTTTTGGAAATTGTAAATACATTTTCCTATGGAAATTTTGCGTTTTTATAGGAAGAACCATGCAATTATCCGATGACTCCCAATCTAACAAGGACGTAATCCGTTTATTTGATTAAGAATGTTTTATCACTTCAGAAATTATAGATGTTACCCTTGTCTTCGGTACGACATATCAATATACTGCTAGAAAATCTTAAATTAAAACACCAAGGTACACATATGATTAGAATATACAGGTTTATAATTCCAATGTTATTTATTACAGTTGTTCTGATTGAAAAAAAAAAACAAGAGTTTACACATCAGTAAATCCGAGAACGCAATGTATTCATACGCGCCTGAAAACAAAGAACATATTGTGGGAAACTATTCAAAGTTTCGAAATTGTGAATACAGTGAATGGGTTGGTACTATAAAAATCAAACATTCTTTTTAAAGAATGTATTGATGTGTAAACTCCGGACATTGAACTCACAACATTGTCTGGGGTTTACACATTGATCAATTCCTCAAAAAGAATGTTTAATACAATGATATCTATATGTACATTCTGCAAAATCTTATAGTACAGATGTATGTACATTTAGTGGTACTATTCATAAATTTAGCTATCATTACATGTTACATTACGCAATTGTATAAATAAATAATAATCAATAAATTAAAATCATAACTATACTAAAACAAAATATCGATTTTATTCAATATTGGTAATTGAACTTAAATTATCAAAAATAAAACCATTTTTGAGGCAAGTGGTTTTATTAAGAAGTATGCAAACAAATGAAGTAGTTTGTTACTTACTTTTGAGATAATATCCTCAGTAACTTCGTTAAATTTAATAAAGACTAAGTTTAATTGTCCTTTGGTGATCCCTTGACAAGCCTGTATTTATAGTATATAGACATATTAACGTTTGTAATCATGTTACGCTGTAACAGGTTGTGCACAAATTAAATTGAAATTCGATACGAACCCACACCCTCAAAAGGTTGCAGTTTAATATAAAATTGGAATTACAGTACACGACACGAGTTTTATGTGTGTTCCACGCAACGCGGTGGAACAAATTTGCTCAAAACACGGTGGACCTTTAAAATTGTCGGCACCTTTGAAGTCCTATTTTTCCCAAGCGAGCTAGATATTGAAGTCCACGGAGGATCTCCGTGGATGATACCGCGTATCTCCGTGGATTTTACCTTGACTCTCCGTCGATGCACCGTGTACCTCCGTGTGATAACATCTCTGTTAAACAATAAAAATGTTAATGGAATTAAGATTAACAGACTTGTACATTTAACTTGCTATAATTATTTTTCTTTTTAATCGAGTGCGACAAAATGATAGTTTAATATATGTTTGAAGTGAGTTACCTAAGAATTACAGTGTTAAAAAATCTCGGAATAACGTGGACAGCGATTTAATTTTTTTTTAATCAAAGCGAGAAAATAGTAGTTTCTATATTTGAAGTGAAATCACATTATTAATGCCAGTATTAAGCAATTTCGAAATTGCATGGACGGTGCTAAATGGACAGTTTTGGTTTCAAGTTGAAAACTTGACAACCGTATACAAACTATGGTAAAAACGTCCTGCCCCCGCATACGTTTACACCTTTTTCATGAAACGTCCAAATTCTAGACATCCCATACCCAAACACCCGTGTGACACGTATTTCCACCACTCGTCGGTACTTTGAAAAGCTCCGTTTTATTTGGATAATCAGGGCCGTAAATTAACCTTCAATTTGGAGGAGGCAGGAAATTAGGCGGGGGTCTCCCAGACGCTGAGCACATTTTGTGCACACTGAACACGTTTCGTGCAAAATCCTTGATTCTATGGCCTTCTAAGATGTTACTTGACTAACTCATTCTAAAAGAAAGATTTGGAATGCTTTTTAAGGGAGGTATCATGTTCTTAGTTATTGGAAACAACATAAATTCTAATGAACTTTAAATTTTAATTTTTTTTGGCTCAAAAGTTGGAGGAGGCAGCTGCCTCCTCCGCCTCCATGTAATTTACGGCCCTGATAATAATGAAGCCAAAGAAACCCTGGAGTCCCCATGAAACACCTTGACATCCTGTACACAAACACCTGCATTGGTATCTCCACCGCTCTTCAGTGCGTTGTATAGTGCAAACACATACCCGTAAGGGAAGGGTCATTTCCCTTTGAAAAGCCGACGGTAACCCTAGAGCCCACGTGACACACCCTAACCCTTCGTCGGAGAAAATCTTATGTACCTGAGTTACTCTCATCCTACACATCATGGAGAAAAGCAGGAAGATCACCAGACTTAATCCCAAGCCAAACTTTTTTCTTGTTCGATATTCATGTGACAGCAAACTGCAGGTGCGCCGTAGAGCATTTATAAAGAGTGCCGAAGTAAGTAAAACATACATGTTTTTAATTTTACAGTTTTAATACTTATATTTTAAGGTATTGCATGGATAAATTTCGTTTGAGTTTATGACATAAATGATAAATCGAGTTAGAACACATGTGACCTGTTTCCGAACTATATAAAATATAAACAGTGCGACATTTAACTCTGGACACGACAAAAGTCCGGAGTTTCGCCAACCCTTTTATTAAGGATACAAATAAACCCTTTACAAAAAAAGATGGGATTTTATGTCCACAAGACATGCACCAACATTTACACTTGTAACTATTGTAGTTTTTAAGATATTTCACCTGAAATCAAAAAATCCCATGGGATTTTGGAGGGATTTTTAATCCCACTTGGGGGATTTTCACTCCTACCAAAAATCCCATGGGAGAAAAAATATAATTTCTCCCATAGGATTTTAACTCCCATATTTAAATTCAAAATGGGATACAATGTCCCATAGGAGGAAATGTCCCATAATGAACATGAAATGGCAGTGAATATCCTATTTGAGCATGAATGGGAATAAATATCCCAAATAAAACACAGGATGGGGACTTTTATCCCATGAATATAGTAATAAAGCAGAAAATTGTATCTTAAAGAGTGTTGTTTGTCATGATTCTTAAGAATGTACTTGCAAGCTAAGGAATGACATTAACTTTGTATCTAGTAATTACATTCCTAAATTATGTACACCTATACATGTGTTAATGGATAAATGTCTAAACAACATGAGAAATTAAATTATATTAGAGCTCTGCATTACTAAACTCTTTCCCATGCAATTTCAATTGTATACATATAACCCTATCACAAAAATATTAGAATAAAATTGAACGGTATTAAATTATGCAGTTAGAACACTAACTTATTTACATGCAGCTGTTCACATTCTCTATTTACAACCCTTTACAGGTCGTCAGGTGTGAATATTCACAGGAACCGGTATTTTTGTCTGTAATAATAATAGTAGGCCCTATGGTACCATCCCCAATGAAAAAAATAACCCAAAAGGAATGGCACCATTTCTTACTCAAAACTTCGCTTCAAAATAATTCGAAAATTCTGCTTTCATCGTCCCCACCCCAATTGTCATTCTGATTCAGTAATCCCAGTGCTTTTATTAGGGGTGTGTGGTATATACCCCTACTCTTATCATTATGTACAGGCTAAATTACCGGTTCCTCTGATATGTTGTGGAATTTTAGAATAGCCTAGCTTACAGTTACAATTTGTTTACAATATATTAAAATTAGTGTTAATTAAGTGCTTACGGTGAAATCTGCTACTGCTAGATGATGCTAAGTTGTTTCGTGAACCGAATCAGACATCTCCAACAAGATTCTCGAAGATTTAACAACACAAGAATCATTTTACAAAATGCATGCTTCGGTCCATCATTCTCCCTCTGACAATCACATTCATTCTGAAGTCAAAGTACTTTCTCCTATACCTGAAGCGTCAAAAAGACTTTGACAGGTAAATACGAATAAACGGTTAACAGACATCTCGACCCTAAGAAAGTTCAGTCCTGGATGTTCTAGTCCAAAAAGAAGTATGATCCAATCTTATGCATTCATTTATTACATTTCCGGTTGAGCAACACCCAAATCCTCTAGAGACATTGTTTACAGTTATATGACATTACCTAAATGTGTGACACAATATTAATCCACCCCTGCTCAAAGGGGCATAAGCACCGAGCATAGACCTAAATGTTGCAGCCCTTCACTGGCAATGGTGACGTCTCCATACAAGTGAAAAATTCTCAAACAGGACGTTTACGTTTTTTTTGGTTTTTTTTTTTTTTTTAATTTTGTTTTCATTTTTTTAAATGTTAAACATGAAAAGTATAACTGAATCTGTGTTCACAGCCAAAATTTTAACCTTCTGGATGCAGGAATAAAAGCAATATTTTAGCCTTCATTCTGTGTTATGTAAACAAAGACTGGAGTCTTTTTATGTTTACATTTAAGGTGGCTCACTACACCGGGAAATAGTTTCTCAAATCAGTACAAATAGATTTAATATTTTAAAAAAAATCTGATGATATACAATAAGTGTGTATGCCAAAAACAGCAAAAAATGCAAATTTGGATAAAAACATGATTTTCAAAAATATTATTTCAACACATGAACAAAAGACTGGTGGATTTGAGCTGAGATCTGTAGTTCACCAGCCCAATGCTCTCTCTCTCTCTCTCTCTCTCTCTCTCTCTCTCTCTTGCCCAATGCTTTATTAATTAACCACTTAGCTATGGTGTTATAGACGAATAAATCGATCAATACAAATACTTTCCCAAAACATTTAAATCGCCATCTTGTAACATAGTGTCATAAAGCTTTAGTGTAGTGAGTACCTTAACAAACCAGTGAAATGTTTAATTTTGTAATTGAATTTTCAAAGCATCTTTACTTTTGCACATGCAATTTTACAAAGATTATTCAATAAAGGGTAAAAAAAAAACAACACTTAAAATACTTGTTTTTGATCCACTGTAGATTTTAGGAAAATATTAGATTCCTGGGTCAGAGAAATCTAGACATCATTAAATGATAATGAAGTATTGTATAAAAAAAAAAAAAAAAAAAAAAAAAAAAATTCAAGACTCTGCAATATGTTTGCAACTAGGAGAAATGGTCACAAGCTATTTTACACCCGCATCCCTCTTGGATCGAACCACTATAACTTTTAGGATAACAATAAATCCTCTCCCAACAATGTGCACATCTGCAAATGGCAATGAAGCATTGTACAAAGTTTCAAGTTTATCAGATAATCCATACAGGAGGAGAAGCATTTTAATGCACAATTTAAGACTTTGTGACAGACAGACTTACAGATATGGACAGAAAATACAAAAACCATATAATTATATGAAATGATTTTGCATGTAAAAAGTACATGAAGTGCACAATTATGATTTAAATGTAATTATCATTTTTATTAGGAATTTAGATGTTTCCTCTTTTTGCAAACAATTACACATCTATATATGAAGATGACATATATAGTGAGCATATAAAACACTCCTACCAAAAATGTAAACAAATATGTGCAATGCAAGTTTGAAAAATATGTATGTCTTAAAAAGTGATTGACTAGATATCAGGAAGCAAGCAAGCTCACTCCATGTTACTGTGCTACAACTAACTGAAATTCACTACATTATCCAAAATCCACCCAAAAAGAACCAAAACCTACCAACACTAAATACCAATATATATCCATGTGAGGTCAAGGTTTCAGGAGTGAAACAATGTGTTTTTTAAACTTTAAAATCATTATGTTTTACTTTTGTAGGATATTCATAATGTTGAAATTGATTTAAAGCAATCAATTTTCAATTGGAGATACAAGGTACATGTATGTACATAAATGTACCACCCTGAATCTCATATCATACCTTATTATAGCTGGCAAAATTATGAAATGAAATTTAATGTCACCACAGAATTTATAATTTCCGTTTCTTTCTCTCAATTCACATGGAGACCTCCTTTTTTAGAGTCTTATTTTCTTTTACTTGAATGTTCTAAATTGAAATCTAAGGAATAATAATCTTGGAAGAAAAATCTACATGAAAATATTTTCTACTTTGAGAAACAAAATGACAAACATAACTGTTTTAAATGTAAGTAAGAAATAGAAAAATAATTCAATTTAATGCACTTACATATGTAATTGAAAGAAAATTCCTTTGAGTACATGATTTTAGAATGAAAATAAGATTGATTAATATTCAATAAAGTATTTCAATTTCTTCAAAACTTCGATCTTCAGATGATTTTCCATCCATTGACACCCCAAATGTATGATCACACACATTTAGCAGGAACATATGTTCCTCAAATCTCCTTCACATAACACTTGACTACTTTTGAAATGCAATTTAAGTCTTTTTAGAAATTAACAAAGATGAGTGTACAGATTCATACCCTAGCTGTTGATGATTGCTAAAACTGATCACTACTCAAAACTCTGAAACAAATCTTTATGGATTTTTTTGTATTTCACACACACACGCACACATACACGTACATGCATACACACATCAAAAATATCAACAAGACACTGACCTTAACTAAATACCTGAGTTATTTAGTTAAAAGTATTACTAACCTCAATATGAATGAAATCTATATAATACAGTAACTTTTCTTGCTCTAGGCATGCATTTATATGCTAAATTCTAATATTCAGTAGAAGTATAATACATGTATAAGGTGTAATTCATTCCCCCAAAAGCGTCTATACTGATGAAACATTTTACAATTATAAACTTGATATACACTTTTAACACTATTTGGATCTGACCTTGAATCAGAACCCTGGAGTTGCAAGTGTCACAATTTTTGTACATCTTTCTGTTTTTCTTGACAATGCATCCATCATTTATAATATTCTAGTGTCAACAAAATTAAAGAAGGATTCTTTTAAATCATAAAGACATGTAATTACTATGACCATTTTTGGTTCCATCTATTTTAAAGCTAGTATCAAAACCTTTAGATTCTAACATGTATATATAAACTGTGTTTTTAATTATCAAATACCAAAAAAAAAACCACACAAAAAACCAACCAACTTTTAGCCATTAGTGTTTTATTTTGATAATTTAATTTACAGATACATGTATAAGTTGTCATAATGTCATTTAATTCTATTTTATTGATGCATTCCTCTTCTTGCCCTTGTAAAGCACAATCTCATTAAAATAAGATCTTTGATCCGCTCCGTTATTGTTATAAATAAGATCTTTGATCCTCTCCATAACAATAACGGAGCGGATCAAAGATCTTATTGAAACGACATAACAATAACGGAGCGGATCAAAGATCTTATTTTAATCAGATTGTGTAAAGCACCTTAGAGTAATAAACTGTTTTATATAAGGCTGCATGTATATAAATTTTATTATTATTATCACTGATAGAGGTCATGAAATTTACAATTACCTGTTCCTTCTTTACCTAAAAGTATCAATAGCATTAAGGAAGATGTTATCTAAATTTAAATGTTTTACACATAAACACTATATATCAAGTTTGGTTCCTCCTGGAGTCAGATTTTCTACCCTAGGAATCATGATATTTTCAAGCTTGATGTTTTGTTTACTGTCACAACAGAAGCTGACCACTAGCAATAGGTCACATGAGAGAATCAATTGACCTAAAAATCTATTAATTAACATGATTGAAATGTTTTAATCTTTATATCCATGATAAGATATTCTTTATATATTTTATATTGAATTCAATTGGTACTTTGACCTCTTTATTTTCAAAATAATTAGAATTATGTCTATATACACACATGTGAGAGTTGGCCTCCATGTGTCCAATGAAGAAATTATGAATAATGGAATGACAAATTAATGATTGTCTAATGCTTACAGGGATGGATCCAGGAATTTTTGAGAGAGGGGAATTTTACCATTAATTTTGGTTATCAAGGGAGGGGGGTCCACCCTCAAAATGTGTTATTTTTACTTTATTTTAGCAAAATTTCCTGAACCAGCACCCCCTCTGGATCCACCACTAGGTTATCATTTACTCCTTCATTCTTGATTACAAACCTAAGGACAATAAATTGTAATTTCACATTTTTTTTTAATTTGACAATAGTTCATTATCACACAACAGCAAAATTATGAAAGCATATACATGTACGTACAATAATAGCAAATTGATTGTTCTGACATATCATTTGATATACATATATATTCATAAGAAAATTTGAACTATCATGCATATTATAGATTATCAGTCATCAAGTTTTTTGTTGTGTTTTGTTTTTTTTTCAAAGTAATTTCACATTTTGAATCTTGCTTATTAATTGATATGTTGATATGGAATCAAATGACATGCATTGCACGCAGAAGCTATGTGAAAAATGTCAGATCCTGTGTAGCAATTTGTAAAACCAATGATTACAAAGCCTATTAGTATTCTATATCAATAAAAGAAAATCCTAATTTAATTCATATTTTGCAATAGATATGATAAAAGGAATAAGCATTTAATAATAATTATCAAAATCTATAGTATAAAATTGAAAAACAATCTCATAAAAATATAACATATATTTTACACATGCATTTTTGTAAACTTTACAAAAGGAACAGATTTCCCCCCTGAATTTATATAAAAATCAGTATTATGTCCTGTGACATTTTGTTATTATGCTTTAATAAACTTCTAATATTGACTTTGTCCTTGCATGGTCATTTTGTCCATTTTTTTTTTTATATCTGTACCCAGGTTTTGTCTGGTGAATTTTACCCCAACTAATCCCTTTGTGTATAATACACATGGGATGTTCTTTACAGCTCAGCAAGCCCCTGACTTTGTTTCTCATTGTTCCTTATCTACAATTACTGGGTGAATGACTTTGTGAGGTTGTAATTTGCCATCTAATACTTTTATAAGCATTTCATATCATGATCAACATATCATGCTATTTCAGTCAATATTATAAATAATTCATTTGATACATAATATGTAATATTGTAGGCTTATATGGTGATATTTGGAAAATAATGTCAAAGCAATTCTCAGCATGAACATTGAAAATTATGTTGCAATATACATCACCCAATACAAAGACAAAGGATACATTTTAATTTTTACGTTTAAATTCATATGAAATATTTTGAAATTCATAATCATGTGAATGCAATAGCTGCAGAACTGTAGCTCTCTGAGAAAATATTCATTGGTACAGATCTGTCCCAATATTTTCTCAGAGCTACAATTTTGCAGTTAGTGAATGTGGTTAACTTATACTACCATTAAGATATGTAATCTCTTTCTAATATTTGTTTAATTTGTACCTTTTTCATATTGTACAACAAAGTATAATTTAATGCACATTAATCCTCGGATTATAATAATTTTTTTAAATTATTTTTTTTAGGCTTAATTTTTTTTTAATTTATTTGTACAAATAGAAATTAAGTGCATCATAATATATACTTTTAAAGGTAAGATGTACAATTGATATATAATCACTCATACCAACCATTCATACTCCACTCAAACATTTCAAAACTATGGATTATAAATTTTGATTAGTGCAAAATTTGTTAATTTCTATAAGGTCATCTCAAATCTTTTAAAATCATTTTAGTGACTTTTTGGGGGAAAACACCTGAAACACTTTTAAAGCCAATTTAAATGGTCCAGGTCAAGCATATTTTGCTTTTAGGCCAAATCTTTGTAAGATCATTTGTGCACTTTGACAATTATTTCTAAATATTCGGGCTAGTATAATGAAGAAGTATGGATGTTTCAATTTTCATTAACATTTAATACCAAAACCATATCTCCTTTGCTTGACCAAAAAAGCCCCCCCCCCCCCCTCCACACACACACAGTGAGGTCTAGATCCGCCACTGTTTAATCTGTGATTTTGGGGCGAAGTTGGATCAATTTCATTTTATAAACAAGTCCAGTGGTACGATGGATTTTTCATTTTCAAGACAAATTAATAGAAATATAAATTGTTAGCCAGTAAAAAGAAGTAATGATTTAAAGCAGATACTTGGAACAGTGTTGATGTTAACAGGGACCTACATACTAGTTAGTATATAGGTCCCTGATGTTAACTTATGAAATTCTTATATTGTATACAAGATATTATCCAACTAACAGATAGACTTTTGCAATTATATCTTATGCATTATGAACTGTAGCTAAACAATATCACTATTAAAATCTTATGTCCATTTCCATGTAGTTGGGAATCAATTAAGCTTTCCTGGTTCCGATTTTGATTTAATTTTTATTTTGTGAATATAAATCAATATTTGTCTAATCACAGGAACCGGTAATTTTGTTTGTAATGATAATAATGAGAGTCTATACGATACCACCCCCCCCCCCCGTGTTTTTATTAGGAGGTGGTATTGAATACACCCGTAAATACAGGGCCGTAAATTACATGGAGGCGGAGGAGGCAGCTGCCTCCTCCAACTTTTGAGCCAAAAAAAATTAAAATTTAAAGTTCATTAGAATTTATGTTGTTTCCAATAACTAAGAACATGATACCTCCCTTAAAAAGCATTCCAAAACTTTCTTTTAGAATGAGTTAGTCAAGTAACATCTTAGAAGGCCCTAGAATCAAGGATTTTGCACGAAACGTGTTCAGTGTGCACAAAATGTGCTCAGCGTCTGGGGGCCTCGGCGGCCCCCAGACCCCCGCCTAATTTCCTGCCTCCTCCAAATTGAAGGTTAATTTACGGCCCTGAAATATCATTACAGACAAAATGGTCATATATTTACAAGTGCACTTTACGTATTGTTCTCCACGGGCAAGGGCACAGGCACCGGAAGTATGGATACATGTATTTAGAGATTGGCCTTCTACTGGTATATAATAAAATGAATTTTATTATACCGGTAGAAGGCCAATCTCTATACCGGTAGAAGGACAATCTCTAAAGCTTACCAAAAAAAACGTGAAACGATTACATGAATCGAAGAGGGATGAAATAGACTACGAATTCATACACTTCAGAGAAATTATTCCCATAAAAAAAAATATGAAAAAAAGTTGAGGGGGGGGGGGTAGTAATATCCATATTTAAGGTGCCTGTGGGCAAGGGCGCATCCAGGAATTGTTTAAAGGATGAGCGGATTGCGACCCAAGTTTGTGCCTATTCCGCCCCGGCCCCAAAGAGGGGTGAATATCGCAAACTGGTAAAATGACCAGTTTTGTTTAAAACTATGGAAGTAAAGTGGAGTGACTACAACCCTCTCGATCCGCCACTGATGAACAAGAACTACATTACGGGGATTAGGAAGCACAGGGTTCATTTAGAATAATTGTAATCTTTAAGGAAATCTTCGTGGAGCACATTATCGCAAATAGTTGCTGAAATTGAACCTTACCATAATTCCGCCGGCGAGGATTGCAGCTATTTTCACTTTCACATCGCAGGAGGTGCGTTTGATGAGCTATCAACTTATACAGACAGTATCTCCTCATATCTACATGTACAGGGGCGGATCCAGGAATTGTGGTTACGGGGCGCCACTTTATGAGGCAGTGGGTCCATGGCGAAACTCCTGGGTTTTACAAATTTTATGGGGCTTGAAATATTTCTCCTATTTAGTCATTTGTACTACATGTATTTTCTATCAATTTAATAAGGTGAAATTAATAGAATGACCCAAATTTTAAGGTTTTTTGGGGGGAAAATATTAAGTTCTCCCAATAAAGTAATTAAAAAAATTAAAAGATTTTGTCATTTATTTCTCCGCCTACGCCCCCTCTAAATCCGCCACTGATGTATATTGCAATAATCTACCAGAATATACTGACACCTTATAGGTGATACTTCATTAGTACAAATGGACACCACCACCACCACCATCCCTCCAAAGGGAGGGGGTGAGACTAACAACGAAATGGGAAAAACACATTCCGCAAATTATAATATACATGTAACAGGCTGTCTTTGCATTTAGTCCGAGTGTTTTCAGTTATCTTTTTAAAAATTCTATATATTGATTGCAACACAAACATCCTATTATAATTACATGGCGATGATAAAGTCTCAGTAAGTTTCCACAAAGCTGAAAATTGGTATACACCATATTGTACAAACTGATACAGAACTAAAATATTGCGGAAACTTATCAAAACTTTGCGGTAGACTATCAGTATAGCAATGTGCATACTAAAACAGAACAGTTTCTGCAAACCGAAATTTGCGCAAACTTGATCAGCTTTCAGCAAATTGTCGTTGCGGAAACTACTTGAAAACAACGTAGATATATCAAGTTTCAGCAGGACACACCAAGTTTTTGCAGGGAGAAAGCTATCAAGATGAAAAATGAGTGCGGAAACTTGACGAAAACCACTTGTACACCTAAGTCTATGTAGTGAAATTTGTATTTTTCATCCATTTGTAAATTCCATGTTTTTTTTAATGAAAAGAACTTATAATAATTGACATTAGTAAATACTATGTAATATTGCAGGTAAATTTTGTAGGGTATATAAGCGAGTGGGGGGGGGGGGGGGATTCAGACCAGCTTTTAGTGTTAGGAATTGCATGCTTTAGTCCCAGTTTGTGTTACTCTGAAGTGAAGTCCCAATTGGTTATTAAAATGCACGTACATAGATCTATACATTTCCATACACCTATATTCAGTGCAACCCCCCCCCCCCCCCTAAAATTTTCAAATTTAAGGTAAATCGCGGTATCTTGTTTAGAAAAATGTACTAAACGATAAAAGAAGCAATAATTTCTTCCACTCCCGGAGAAATAAATGACAAAATCTTTTGATTTCTTGCATTACTTTATTGGGAGAACTTAATTTTGTTCTATAACCCATAAAATTTGAGTCATTTTATTAATTTCACAAATGACTAAATAGAAGACATATTTCAAGCCCTGTAAAATCCCGGAGCTTCCAGGGGCTTCGCCCCCCTGAACTCCACCAGCGCTTTGCTCTGGATCCACTGTGGGCCTCAAGGCGGCCCCCAGACCCCTGCCTCATAAAGTGGCGCCCCCTCCCTGTAACCGCATTTCCTGGACCCACCCCTAATATTACGAAGTTCATACAGCCAGAATCATCGAAGCTTAGACTGGTTATTTTGAATTGAAGATTTCCAAAACGCAGTTTGACAAATAAAAACGGGTGTGTAATGCTCTAGTATGAAATTATATTGGAAAAGAAGAATCTACACGCGTGCACATGCGCATGCCTTTCTGCTGTCTGACTGGCTCCATCCTTCAGACTCTCGCGTTATAATCTAGGGGATAATTGAATTATCTCTCAAGATCCATGCAAATGGCCACATTCAAGTAATAGACAATTGTGTAGTATTACATGAATTTACATTTGTTGATTTTAAAGCAAGATAACCATGAATTATGTATTGTATTCAGAGGCGGGTGCAATATTTCAGTTTGGGGCCCGGAGAAATTGCTGGGTGGGTGGGTCTAAAGACCGCCTTTAGACCTCAGTAAGTCCAGGACAAAGTCCTGGGTGGTTCCAGGGGACAATGCCTATGAAAGCTCCCGCTTTTTTCTCTCTTCTTTTTATTGCAAAAACTAGCACCATTACTCTCTAAAGTATTTTGATTGCATATCTTTATTCTTAAAAGCTGTATATTTGGCATACGCATATTTAATATACATTAATGAAAAAAAAGTATAAAACTATATCGCATTAAAAGTGTACAAATTAAGTTTACTTAGTTCATTCCCAACATTGGGTGCATGATCTTTAGTTCCTTAGAATGTATTAAGTACTAGAGACACACGTTACATGGATATGAAAACAGACTCAGATTTGATTGATAGGATATTGTTTAAGTTTCCTCTCGAGAATTTTTCACTCATATGAAGACGTCACCATTACCGGTGAAGGGTTGAAAACATAGGCCTATGCTCGGTGCTTACGGCCTTTGAGCATGGAGGGAATTTATCGTGCCACAGAAGTTGAGACAGTGGGCCTCGGTTTTTGCGTTCTCATCCGAAGGACTGTCCCATTGGGTCGTCTCCTACGACAGGCAAGGAGTACTGAGGACCTATTCTACCCGGTGTTGTAAAGCATAAGATTCTCCCCCGCATAGACTTTCCCTCCGGAAAAACGGGCCCGGGATAGACATTCCCCCTGGAAAGATGGGCCTGGAATAGAATTTACCCTTACGAAGAATTAACCCGGGTCCAACCCAACCCCCCTTGGAAAAACCGTCCCAATATAGAAATTCCCCCTAAATGACAGTACACCCCCATTCTTACATTTTAGCTATGTATCTGTTTCCATTTCTATTACTAGAATTATCTTGCTTACTTAGACCCAGTAATTCTTCTGATTATTTTTGTGTGTGTGTATCGTGAACAATCATCATCTTATGATTTTTTATAAAATGGAAATTGCTCAAATCGTGTAATGGTATATCAAAATTCATTCAGACATCTTAAAAGTCTTTATCGTTATTTACTAGTATCTAACATTTGAATTAGTAAAGTTGGGAAGAACTTAAATGATTTTTTTAATTTAAATAAACGAGAAAATTTAATAACTTTTATTTATACAGTTCATCTATTTTACTTTTCAAATATTTTAATTATACATCTTATAGTCGATTTTTTACGAAAAATCCTACTTATATTGACCATCGTTAAAGTCTTTTGGTAAGCATATTGTATTTACAATATGCATTTCAAAGTTTTCAGCGTGTAAATCCAACTTCATGTCAACAACAAAAAATATTCGTTTGTTTTATGAATATCGTAATATTAATGAGCGTATATCTATTTCCTTAAACTATTATAACAAATGAAATCCGGAAACAGGGGGGGGGGGGGGGGGGGGGGGTTCTATATATACCAGGGTGATTTGACTTTGTACATAGGGGGAAATTATATGCTGGGGCGCAATTCTGGGCCCGTTTTTCCGGGGGGGGGGGGTCTATGATACAACACCGGATCCCCACGGGATAAAACATATCTGATATACATATTACATGTAAAAGCCCTACATTAACTGGATACTGGATATTGGACTACAGGGGCTTTGCAATTGAGGACTAACCAAATCACGGTTAGGGTGGTTCGGGAGGGGTTGTCCCCCTCCCTTACGGGAGAAAATATTGAAGCAGAGCAATTTCAAGCACATTAAATTCTTATCTTTGAAATGATGGGGGAGGGGGGGGGGGTGCGATCTCCACACCCCTTAATTCCGCAAGTGAGACTGTTAGTTAACTCTATGGTAAAATTTAGAAGATATAAAACAGAAAGAATTTTGATACAAGTAAAAAGTTTCTTATATTTTTGGAAAATTATCTAGATGTGCAATATTTTGGATTAAGCTCAATAAAAATCCGAAGTATGTAACATTTGATAAGGGTAATTTTCGCATGGGGCGCCTCTATGCCGGCTTGATTAGATCGCGTCGTATACGTACATTTAATGACAGAGTGAAATTTCAGTGTTTTTATTGAAGAAAATATGTGGTTGTCATAGACAAAAAACTCCGCACTTTTATCGTGTCCAGAGTTAAATGTCGCACTTTTAAAGGTATTTTGTTGATTAGGAATATGCATTGATTGATCACTATTTTACGATCAAGTGTTGCATCTATATATTTTGGAAAATGAACTATACGTGATGGCTGGTCGAGGGGTTGGGGAAAGGGTGGGTGCTTTGATCAGTCCGCTACTAAAGTTTTCCTAGTAATGAAGACAGTATTAGTTCTTCATTGTAAAATCTATTTCCAATATCAACCGTAACTATTTCAACTCCAGTAAAGCTTCCACCAAAAATTACAACAAACAACAAATCATCAATACATAAATGTTCGAGATTATGTCTCTAGGTAGTGTCAAAAATAACAACGAAATCTTTCTTTGGAAGCGGAAGACCATAATGATAACAGAGATAACAATGAGGTCTTCAGTTGGAAGCGGAGGACCTGAATTACAGTAAACAAAAAACCCACATATACTAGACTAGATAGGTTAGGGTCAATGACTTATGATCTCGTATCTGACGAAGCGTAACGTGTAGAAGTTAATAGGGTAGTTTGTTAATTGGGAATACAAAATGACTGACTAGTGGGACCACTATTTTTTTTAATTTTATTATTATTATTTAAGTAGTGTCAAGAACAACGGAATCTTCCGTTGGAAACGGAAGACCTTAATGATATCTTATTCAGGTTTCCATTTGGGAGCAGAAGACCTTAATTACAAGACTTGTTCGGTTAGGGTCAATCTGTTATGTTGTCGTGTCTGACGAAGCGTAACGACTAGGATTTAAAAGGATAGTTTGTTAATTGAGAATACACAATGACTGACCAGTTGGGCCACTATATTTTTTTTTTATATCCGTGTGATTATTTCCTGTACATATAGTATTGAAATTGTACATTGTATAGAATATCAGGGACTAAGTAGAGTGATTGATCAGTATTTTCCGTTCAAGTGCCATTTCTATCTGGTCAAAACGAGCCTTTTGTCAATTTTGGACAATAAATCCTGCAGGAGGAGGGTGGCTTCTGCTCCTCCGCCGCTAAAGTTGTTTTTTTTAAATTTCAAAATATTCAAAAATAAACACGATTATCTATTCTAAATATTTAAATTATTCAAAATGTTAACGTTGTCTATTTCAACTTCCAATATAGTTAGGAAGCTAAGTGAATAACGCTGAATATTACCGCAGATATCCATTGATTTCATTTACCTAATTATTATAGATCAACACAATTATATTTATACATTTACTTAAAAAAGTGGCGGATCCAGGGGGTTAAATTGCAATATGAATACTTTACTTTTGAAGAAGAAGAAGAAAATAGAAAACCCAAACAAATAGAAACTCCAAATAAACAATGAAACATACTAGTAAAGATCACAGGAATTTATCACGTACAAAATCAGTATCTAGGTAGTATTAGTGGGTTAGTGTCTGACGAAGCGTAACGGTCAGGACTCAATGGTGAAGTTCGTTAATTGGAATTACACAATGACTGACCAGTGCTTTACGTTCAAAGGTAAAAATGGGCCACTTGTCAATTCTAGAAATTGAATTGTGCGAGGGAGAGGGGGATGTTCGCTCTCAGTCATCCACCACTAAAGTTAATAAACATCATATGATGAATTCCTTAACATGTATATATGTAAAGTATTCAAAATGTTAACATTATATCTACTTGTATTTTAACTTCCAATAATGTTACAATGATAGATGAGTACCGCTGTTATAGGCATCACCAAAATTATCTAGCTAGTGGCGGATCCAGAGGGGTAAGAAGTAGGCATAAAATCGTGATAACAGTACTTTGCTTTTGGAATAATGATAAATAAACCCTGACAAGACAACCCTGATATATATATAAATGTCCGTGATCATAGAAATGTATCACATAAAAAATCGATGACTAAGTGGAATAACAATTAATTGTCAATGATAACAGGTTTTCATTGCGAAGCAGACCTTAATTACAATAAACAAGTACATCCATACATACAAGACTAGTTCGGATATGTTGTCATGTCTGACGAACCGTAACGAGTAGGATTTAAAAGGGTAGTTTGTTAATTGGGAATACACAATGACTGACCAGTGTCCCCACTACATTTTTTTTTTATTTCCGAACTAAACATCGTGTGACTGTTTATACCATACAGATATGAAATATTCAAATTGTACATTGTAGAATACCAGGGACTAAGTAGAGTTACAATGGGAGTAGTTTTTTTAATTGGAAGTACACAATGACTGACCAATATTTTCCGTTTGAAAGTGCCATTTCTATCTGGTCAAAACGAGCCTTTTGTCAATTTTGGACCATAAATCCTGCAGGAAGAGGGATGGCTTCCGCTCTTCCGCCTCTAAAGTTGTTTTTCTAATTTCAAAATATTAAAAAATAATCCTCGTATGATTATGTATCCTAGATATTTAAAGTATTCGAAATGTTAACGTTGTTTATTTCAACTTTCAATATAGTTAGGAAGCTAATATTAAGTGAATAACGCTAAATATTACCGCAGATATCCATTGACTTCATTTACCTAATTAGTAGATCAACACAATACGTCTACCTAATAACTGGCGGTTCCAGGGGGTTAAACTGCAATATCAATACTTTGCTCTTGAAGAAGAAGAAGAAGGGGGAAAAACCAAACAAATAAAAACTCCAAATAAGCAATGAAACATACGAGTAAAGATCATAGGAATCTATCACCTACAAAATCAACTCACGACTAAGTAGTGTCAGTGGCAACATTAACGGTCTGTATTCAATGATGAAGTTTGTTTATTAGAAATACACAATGACTGACCAGTGTTTTACGTTCAAGGGTAATGTCTATCTGGTCAAAATGGGCCGCTTGTCAATATTAGAAATTGAATTGTGCGAAGTAGGGGTGGGGTGTCGTTCTCGGTTATCCACCACTAAAGTTAATAAACATCATAACATCATATGATGAAGGCATGCCTTCATCATATGATATATATATATATATAGTATTCAAAATGTTTACATTATATCTACATTTATTTTAACTTTCAATAAGTTAGAATGATAGGTGAGTACATGTACGTACCGCTGTTATAGGCATCACCAGAATTAATTTAGCTAGTGGCGGATCCAGGGGGGTATTATAAGAAGTAGGTATAAAATCGTTGTAACGGTACATGTACTTTGCTTTTTGAACACTGATAAATAAATCAGATAATCCTGATATATAAATGTCCGAAATCATAGAAATGTATCACAATACAAAATCGTTGACTAAGTAGTGTCAATGGATTGATTTAAGGTTTCATGTCCAACGAAGCGTAACGATTATGATTTACGAGGGTAGATTGTTAATTAATTGGGAGTACACAATGACTGAAAAGTGCTTTACATTCAATAGTCGTGTATATCTGGTCATTAAGTGGCTGGGGAAATAATTAGTATTATGCGTGAGGGATGGGAATGGGACGGGGGATCCGCCCATTCGCCACTGAAGTTATAATTTGAAAAATAAACATCGTATAGTTAAATTCTTTTGCGTATACAAGGTATTCAAAAATATTAACGTCATCTATTTTATCATCCAATGAAATTAAAATGATAAGTGAAGACTGTTGTAACCACACAACTTGTGTAACTAATTAGTGGCGGATCTCGGGGTTAATACATTTGTAAGTAGACCTAAAAATTTGCGATAACATTGCTTTGCTTTATAAGTAAAAAAGTCTACAATATTCATAAAACATTGATACACAAATGTCGAAAATCATAGAAGTTTATCACTATAAAATCGCTCGAGATGTTTAGAACACTTAGAGCCGAACTTCCCTAGAGTCGAGACGTCTGTTAACCGTTTATTCTGACACGCCTGTCAAAGTCTTTTCGACGCTTAAGGTAATGGTAGCAATCGGAGAAAGTACTTTGACTTGAGAATGAATACGATTGTAGAAGGGAGGGAAAGATGGACCGAAGCATGCATTTTGTAAAACGATTCTTGTGTTGTTAAATAATCGAGAATCTTATTTGAGATGTCTGATTCGGTTCACGAAACAACTTAGCATCACCTAGCAGAGTTCATCTTTCACCGTAAGCACTTAACACTAATTTTAGAATATGTAAACAAGTTGTAAGTTAGGCCTATTCCGTAATTCAACAACATATCACAGGAACTGGTAATTTAATATGTAGTAATAATACTGCTACCCTTTATAAAACCACAAGGATGGTGGGTGACGATAATTTTAAGAACTATTTTGAAACGAAGTTTTGAGTGAAGTATCAGCCCTTGTAGCCCCCCCCCCCCCCTCTCCCCCCCAATAGCAGCTGATTAGGGGATGGTACGGTATATGGTATACCCACACTATTATTAATACACTGACAAATTACCGGTTCCTGTGAACATATTTTAACACCTGACGACATATGAAGGGTTGTGAATAGTGAATGTGAGCAACTGCATGTGAATGCACGGGCAATGGAAGTTGATGTAAATAGATACATGTAGTATGTGCATGTATATATATTTATACATGCACATACTATATATTTACATTAACTTACAGTGCCCGTGTGTGAATGAGTATTTCATAGTGTTCTTGTCTGCTTGTTGCAATAATATAGTCCCGTCCAATTTTATATGGAGATTTTTGTGCAAGGTTATATGTATACAATTAAAATTGCATGGGGAAAAGTTTAGTAATGCAGAGCTCTAATATCCTTTATTATCTCTCATGTTTTTTAGACATTTATTCACAAACACATAGGCCGACACATAAGAGTTTATAATTACTATATATATTTAAAAATTAATGTCATGCCTTGGCTTTTAAGTATATTTTAAGAATCATGACAAACAACACTTTTTAAGATACAATTTTCTGTTTTATTGTTATATTCATGGAATAAAAATCCCATCCTGTGCTTTATTTGGGATATCTATTCCCATTCATGCTCAAATAGGATATTTACTGCCATTTCATGTTCATTATGGGACATTTCCTCCTATGGGACATTGTATTCCATAATAAGTTTAAATATGGGAGTTAAAATCCTATGGGAGAAATTATATTTTTTCTCCCACAGGATTTTTGGTGGGAGTGAAAATCCCCCAAGTGGGATTAAAAATCCCTCCAAAATCCCATGGGATTTTTTGATTTCAGGTGAAATATCTTAAAAACTACAATAGTTACAAGTGTAAATGTTGGTGCATGTCTTGTGAACATAAAATCCCATCTTTTTTTGTAAAGGGTTTATTTGTATCCTTAATAAAAGGGTTGGCGAAACTCCGGACTTTTGTCGTGTCCAGAGTTAAATGTCGCACTGTTTATATACATCTTGTCTCTTTTATGCATAGTACATAATTCTAATAGTTCACCGAAATATTGCGATAATCAATCAGAATACGGATGTAAATCTAAGTCACGATTGCCGAAAATCTCTTTAATTAGTTGCAGTGTTACATGTACAAAGAATTGGTCAGCTTATAGTGAAAGTACTGTTAGATATCTGTAAAAAAAAAAATCAATTCATATTCACCATGGTCAACACTTATTTCAATATTCAAAATTTCCCCCGAGTTTTAACATCAAATTGTATATAGCCACCAGCGCTTACAAAATCGATGTAAATACACAAATGTAGCGAGGAAAACGAGTATGAAATTGCGAGTAAATTATGTCTATATGGGTCACTATTTGGTAAGATTATTCCTTTACCAATCTGTAATTGGCGTTTTAAAAGAAATAGTAATCATTATTGAATTAGACAAATTATGGTACATAGAATTACCAAAATACCCGTGATGTACCGAAAGACCCCCCTAAGGAAAGCTGAGCAGGTAATTTTCTCCTCCTCATTAATATAAAGATAAAGAAAGTACTATCATTTGCTTAGATCAAACTAATTCTATTCTAACATTTAAAAATTAAAGAGGGATTTAATGAGATGAACAATTTACTTTTCAAAATTTGAAATATACAAGAAAAAAATCCATAAATTATTGATTGTTTGATGTTTTCCGCCACACTCAACAATTTTTCAGTTACTTGGTTTTATATAGAATAACTTCTGATACAAATATTTCAATTACAATAATGAAATAATAGGGTATTGCGGTAGGTTAGAGGCGTATTTCGGTGTTTTCTGAGGGTATTTCCGTAAATCACAGGTATTTCAATAATTCTAGTTACCGGACAAATTATAGTACATACATGCATTACTCTTTGACAACTAGGCCTACTTTGACGGTGTAGAAAATCTAAATAGTAATTTACTTTAATATTGTAGGCAATCTTTTTTAAATTGTGATCTACGCGTCAGTTTACTGGATTTAATTTTAAAATCAGGAATTAGACTATCTTATTCTCTTTAAATGCAAGTTTTATTTAAATATTTTGTAAATCAAAGAGTTGATAGGACTTGGTAATAGAAGTATATTATTACAAGGTCAGGTTTTATTCCCAAGGTGCGAGTGTGTAATTTGGGAAAGTGGGGTCGCATACATGTATGACACACACAATGGCGCGTAAATATACATATGGCAAGATTTCAATTTTCTCGCTTTCAAATAAAAAAAAACAAGAATGCGTAAAATATTTCATTTAAAACACATTAAATCATTTTATTAATTTTGCTTAAAATATATCAAAAAGTTTAATCTTTTAAGAAATGTAAAGAAGCTATCATGCATATAATTATTTGCTTGCCTACGTATTTAAATATAAAACACGCTTACTTATTCTTTCTGGGTGGGTACATGTACAAACTGTACATATGTATATGAAATTAATACGATATGGTAACCCAAATGAATTATTAGTGGGTGCAAGTTAAAACGTAAAAACGGCACTTGTATGCATTTAATATCTCTTATGCTATTTCTTAGCAAATTTATAACAATTTTTTTCTTTTCTAAAAGTGTTTTCACTACACATTTTGTAAGAATTATCATACATACAGCTGTATCAAAGAAACGTCTTATCCGTCAGTTGAAAAATACGTTCATTTTTTTTTGTTCCGTTATAACACCCGAAAACAGGAACACGAATTCATCTTCGCTAACCAAAGGTTTTAGGTCCATTCTGCTCCCCGTGGACCGTACACCCTTTGCTAGCGAAGATGCAAACAAGTAAAATAAACGGGAAAATTAAATTACTTTTATTTATACAATGCATCTATTTCACTTTTCAGATATTTTAATTGCATATTTTAGTAGACTTTTAACGAAAAATCCTAATGATATTGACCATCGTTAAAGTCTTTTGGGAAGCATATTGCATTTACTATATGCAATATAAAGTTTTTAGCGTGTAAACCCAACTTCAACATCTCAAAAAAAAAATCGTTTCTTTTATAAACATCGTCGAAGATTCCGGTCGATGAAATCCAGAAACAGGAGGGAGGAACTCTATACCAGGACTATTTTTCCGCCCAGAGGGGAACTCTATATTGACTTTGTACATAGGGGGAAATTCTATGCTGGGGAGCTTTTTCCTCCTGTGTGTGTGTGTGGGGGGGGGGTCTATCCCAGGCCCGTTTTCCCGGGGGGAAAGTATATGCTACAACACCGGACCATTCGATATCTGATATATTGGACAGTTTTCATCTTATCACTGTCTTTCAACATCTGTGTCATTACAAAACATGTTCAACCAAAATAAAAAATTGTTTGTGTTTATCCATGTGTTGTACATACATGTATCAATAACTGTTAATAAATAATTACTAAATGTCGTAACAGTGACTTCTATAATAGATAAAGAACATAGAAAATATCAGATGAATAATATCGTATTTAAATATTTATCGATGTGTCAGATCGTTGGTCTCGGGAGAGGGGGGTGTCCTTCGCTGAAGTAATACGGTTATTAATCTTTATGGGCCTAGTCAAAACTATTTTAAGTGTAAATAACACTGCACATCTACACAATGTAATTTTTTACATGCACGGAATTCGAAAAACTGTAATGCAAAAGATGAAATATTTGATAAAAAAATATCATTTAATCGATATTTTTTTAAATTTCATAAGTGAAAGCGCTTGCTTCAGACAAGTACTACAAGTATAATTTAAGGAAGAAAGTATCATTCCCGAAATTGAATTTTTTTAAAATGAACATTTAGACTACAAAGTCCTTACTGGCGGTCACGCACGGGTTCTCCTTTTAATTTTTCTGATTTCTATGTTATTTGGGAGGGTTTGTATAAGTAAAGAAAACAATAGGAGGGTATTTACACAAAATAGAGAATATAGAGGAAGTAACCATTACCAGTTCGATTGCTGCATTTGATTATATTTTTGGACATGTGTCTTGTTATTTGTGAACTTATTGGTTGGATGTCAATACTTTTTAAAAAAAAAATATTCCTAACAAAGCTGATAAATGAAATACACCACAGTACAAAAAATCATTAAAATTTTCAGAAATTGACTCGGAACTTTCTATACAACTACTAACTTTATTTTGAGAAATTTTACAAATTAAAACAAACGACCAAAATCTAAATAGAGAACTTAAAGTTTGTCAAGGCATCGTGACCCTGTCGTGACTACATGTATTTACACATTTAGGTTAATTTGCGTCGAGTCTATGTTGTCCAATGGGGACGGCCTTCCGAAAAGGACAGGGCAAGAATTATTGGAGCCGGCACAGAGCCAGAGATGAGAGCCCTATATCTAGAACAGAATGCTTTAGAATCGAGTCTAACATCACCCTGCTCTTCCACCTCTCCTCGCTCACCGACCCCACCCAGATCCCCGACACCACCTAGATCGCCAACACTTCCTAGATCTTCGACCCCACCTCGCCCCCCAAAGAAGCAACCAAACAAGAAGAAACAGACATATAAAAAAACAAAGGTATTATATACATGTACTTATATAATTTATCAATTAAATAGTTTTTGATAACATGATGTAGGCGTAGACATTATTGCCATTCTTAATGTTTTGAGATTGTTTTACACCGACCAACAAAATCATTTGTTAGGATCTACTCTCTCTCTCTCTCTCCCCCCCCCCCACTCACTTCCTCTGTGTCTGTCTTGCATTTTATTTTGTGTGGTTGTAATAGAGATATCTTTTCGAATAGTTTGAGTGGCCCTGAAAAGGGCCATTTCATGAATGTTGCTTTACTGTCGTTCTTCCAACTTCCTTTGGAAATAGACGATGTCTTTTCCGGCAGATCGTTCTCCACCAAGTAGTTGCTTAGGGTTATCTCCAGTTGCTGCTCCGTTTACATAAATACATACGGGAACTACCTTGTAAGTATGTTCGATGTATTTGGTACACTGCTCTGGGGTGATCTTCGTAGCCCAGAATGTGTGGATGCAGCGTATTAGTTCATCTTTTGTCTTTGGTCCCTCAACTCCAATATACCCTTTCAACTGTTTCCATACCATTTCGATGGGGTTTAAGTCCGGGCTTTCAGAGGGTCAGTCCTTCCACCAATTTATTCCATTTTCCTCCATGAATTGTTTTGCCCTCTTTGATGTGTGTTTAGGGTCATTGTCTTGCTGGAATCGGTGTCCGTCTGGGAAAGTTTGGCGAATAAAAGGAAGCAGGCTTTCTCTTAGAATGTTTTCTGTGAAGAATTCTGCATCCATAATCCCGTCAAAGATTACTAGAGGCGATGGTCCTCTCTTTGAGATTGCTCCCCAGCAATGTAATTTTAATGGATGCTTGGCCTTTGGTATAGTTTGCGCTAAGGCTCCCAGTGGTCGATATGACGTAACTTTGTTCGCTGTGAGCTGTATGGAGGTCTCATCAGAGAAGATTACATCATCAAACTTCTCGTTTGTTGCCAGAAGTTGCTGACAAAAGGTGACTCGTTTTCCCTTATTCACGTCCCGAACCATCTGCCCATATCGGATTCCTCTGTTTGTAAGACCGCATGAAGCGATCACTCGAAGTGTGGTTCTCTGGCCAACCTGAGAACCAGCTGCCTTCAACTCTCGGAACATCTGTGTACTTGAGAAGGTGTTTTCTTTTTCATGATACTGTTCCTTGATCATGTCTCTGTCAACTTCAGTTGCCGTTTTAATTTTTTTCTTTTTAGTGGGTGGTTGTAGGTCGACATCGCCGAAGAGCCCGGTTTCATGCTTGTTCACCCAGTAGGAAACCGAGATACGCTTTATCTCTCTGTCATGTTTCTTGATCAAAATTCTGGAGATAGCCGAGCTGTTGAAACCCATTTTTCTCAAATAGATGATATCAAGTTTCATCTGGTGGGTGAGATTAGGCAGGCGGTGCCTTATTTCCATCTTCTAGTCTTTTAAATCTTCTTTCTTCAATCTTCTTTCTTCTACCTTCTTTCTTCGTTGATATCCAAATTACGAGTGATGCCCTTCTCTTGAGAAATTCAAATATGCATACTTCTGGTACATCGGTATGTTTTTAATGTAGTTGCAAAACAGATAACACAATAGCCTTTGTGGATTCTAAGTGAATTGCAAGGGTTTTTCGTTTCAAACATTCTTACAAATCGGCATTTTCAAAGTCCGATTATTTTGACCTTGGCACCAGTTGAGAAGGAAACATCATGTCCCATTTCCCATCTAAGTATCAGAAATTTTTATTAATAAATGAATACCAAGTGTGAATACAGTACTTCTAGTTAGTGTTCTAGTGCGGTTTTATTCTTCTTTCTTAATTGATTAACTATGGAATGAATATTAAATCCAATATTTTGATTTTTAGTTGACAACCCCACCTTTACTTTTTTATAGCAATGGTGAATGTAAAGAATGTACATGTAGGCTTGAAAGTTATTAAGAATTCAGCCCATGTAACGAGCGCTCCAATTTCCACCACCCCTTTAGAAAATCAGTCAATAATTTTAGATAAGTTACCGTAACTTTTAAAACACCCCACCACTTTCCAAAAACGATAGTACTAAGAGGTTGAATTTACATTCTCCCCAACTGTCAATATGCATTTTGGTCATATTTCGTTATTCTGTAGTTTTTCTTTCCATCAAAAATTGTTTATCGCAACTGTTTACAAGGATCGTAAGGCTAGAGGGGACAATCAAGGACTTGTCCAATGGGATTGTCGGGAACACCTGTGCGCCGCCTCCAGTCCAAGCTCCTGCTTTTGACCAAGTCCATGGAGAGGACCTCAACAACGGAGTCCTCCAGGAGTTCCAAATTGACTTGGAAACTTTTAACCATCTGAAAGCTGCATCAAACAACCCGGGGCATTTAGCGTGCCTTCTAGTGAAGAAGTTATTTCCGGAACTATTTCTCTCAGGGCGAAAAAGCGAGTATAATTGTTTGGTGGAGGTGTGAAGGGTAAAAAAGAGTTAGAGAACAGACGCAAAAACGCTATTAAAAAATATGTGACCTTTTTCCATCCGGAAGTAAAGGAACCAATGGTGTGGCGGGAACAGGTGGTGACCAGAATTAATGAGTGCCTCCGCCGTCCTAAAAAAGTCAGGGCTCAACAGAAAGTTGTCAATGATGGTGGTGGTGATGATGATGATGATGATGATGTGCAGCATATAAGTGTTCCTCTTACCGCGATTATGTACGCTCAAATTTAGAACTTGCGTGTAAATGTTGCCAGAAGTACAGACTTAGATGTTACATACAGGTACTATATTTATGAATACTAGAAGTTTTCATCTATTAAGAAATTTTTAACATTTGCTACATGACATACTGTATGTAAATGAAATGAAGATAATGTACTAATCTAAATAAAAGTTTTCCTTATATCGATAAGATAGCTTTTTGTATTCAAGTTAACCATCCTTCGATTCAACACAAATCCCGATTAGACTACGTGGAATTAAAAAAAAAAAAAAAGATACCCTGTGTAGACCAACATTCCCGATGTTCAAATTTTAGAAAGGAAGTTGCGGGGGGGGGGGGGGGGTGCTGAGGGGGGGGGGGGGGGGGCTTGATCTACAAACATTGTTTCAATTATACGGTTCAATATGAATTAGGAATTTCTCAAATTGCGCTTGATTTGAGCATATCAAAATGCGGTTCATATGAAAAGTTGGAATGTAGTTACATTCCCAGGCTCTTATCTTTGAAGATTACATTGTTTTAATAAATGTACTTTACGTTAAGTGTCTGTAAGCACACTTTCATTTAAAAAAAAGCAAAAACCAAGGTTGATTTTTAAAAATTGTCACGTGCCATATGCGGTGATTTACTTCCATCGACGATAGTCATTTAAGGACTGTGACGTATTGTATTTATTGAATCACACATGATGTTTATCTATTAAATTATAGAATCGTAAATTACACGATTTAAGTTTTTAAAGATCGAACAATTTAAGCACCATTTTTGTTGTTATTGTTTTCTTTTGTTAAACAATTAAAACTGTAACATGTTCTCTGGGATACGTAAAAAATATATATATAAGTAATGATAGCACCGGACTTTATAAAGTTCAATCTGCAGTTTGATCATGTTTCGTCATTCAATAACTCTTCCAATTTTTTTTGTGGGGGTAGCGGGACTATTGTTCATAACAACTTGTATATTCCATGCATATTCGAAGGGCTTTTCGCCACAATAAAACTTCAGAGGGTCAGCTAATCCACGTGTTTGAAATTAACACAGGTGTTGACTTCAAGCGAAAGGTGTAAAATATATGGGGTCGGCGCGAACAGATGTAGTCTAAAATCATAGGTATCTTGCGCCGACTCTCTTTTCCACTTTTCGCAAAGTCAAACACTTCTGTAAATTTCAAATATCCAGACTAGCTAACTGTAATTTACATGTAGTTCTCCTTGGTATTTGCACGGAATATACTAGTAAGATCATTGAATTATTCAGACACTCCAGGTGAAATTTTTCTTTATGAATATCTCTATCGAAATATAGAAGCCTCGGTCAAATATAATTAATTCACGATCATTTAAAAAAAAAATTATGGTTAGTATCTTTGCTTCTATTGATAAATATTATCAATTAATTCAAACTTGTAATAATCGACATTGCTCTGATTTCGATATTGAATGAAGTTAATCTAATTAGATGCATATTCTCATAATATGAAGTAATTTAGTACCTTAAACACGCTTTTGAAGGAGAGAGAGAAAACACATAAGTAATTATTGAATATCCCTATTACATGTAGTATGTTTTTTATTTACTGAATATACTAATTTGCATTCAAAACGGAAATTGCCCGTATTACTCGTTATTACTTCTATTATAATTAAACTGAGAATTAATGAATATATTAATGAAGAAAGGGATTAGAGTATTCAAATTAAAATTTTCACACAAGGTTTTCTAAAAGACATATAGTGTTTGGTATCGTTGGAATCGTCTCAAAAAGCTGAACAACAATTTACATATCAGCGGGGAAATATTGAATATTTTTCTCTCTTTTTTTAAATTCCACCGTTATCATGTTATTTAGCCTGCGGCACATTTTCACAAATTCTGCAAGGCGTCGATAGCTCCCGCGAGCTGTGTGTATTCGCAAATAACACACACCGTGGAACACGGAGGACACGGTGAATCTCCGTGGATTTTCCTCCGTGGACTTTCCACGGTGGGGTGTATAAAACTCGTGTCGTGTACTGTATGTGGTCAGTAATATTTTTGCTTAAAAGAGCCACTGGACTGTTTCATCTATATATTGCCGTAAAATTGATTTTATTTCTGATTAGACATTAGATTCATGGACTGAAAACATTTTGAAAATATTAAGCTCTACAATAGTTAGAATTCTTGTATTAATTCACTGAACTCCATCCAAATGTCTTGACTCTATTGAATCAAACAAGAAACAGAAATCAATAATCAAAAGCATGTCACACAAAGACACATCTAGAATGTTAATGTTTCTATCTTTCATCCCGAAAAAGAATTTCAATCTTTTTACCAGCATTATCTGACCAAATGTATGCACCGTAAATATGACCTTAACTAAACTTTATGTCTATTAAACTAACACTATGATGCATACGAAATTCATCATTCTAAAGATTAACGTATAGATGTATGTAATGCAAATCGATGAAGTACCCATGACATTATCCAAACACAATCTGTATAAGATAGATATATTCAATAGATTCTTTGATTTCCGAATTCCATGCTAATAGAAAAGATGAATACTAAAACAACACCAACACAAGGACAAGCACCGAGTTCTGTGATGTGGTGATTAAACATTTTAATTTTTTTTTGGCACGCTGTTTTTGGCTATGATAGCTCTAAACTTTCATTGTTATTTCGGATTTCAAACATTTCGTTTGAGCATCACTGAAGAGACATTATTTGTCGAAATGCGCATCTGGTGCATCAAAATTGGTACCGTATAAATTTTACATTAGTGGTCTTGAGACTTGAGTCTGTTGAATTACTTTAGTGATGTTAATGATCTTACTTATAATCAAAAGCAATAATAGATGATTTGATATAAATAATGATTCAAAGTGCCCCCTGCTAGCACTACTGATTAATTACACAAGGTATTTAATCAACTTCGGATATGTACTTTGTGCTTACTCACCCCCTTTCCAACTTTTCCGTGGTCGAGTGATTAGAGCATCGCGCTCAAAATACCACGGCCTCTCACCTCTGGTTGGCGCGGATTTGAATCCCGCTCGCACCGGTAAGTGAGAAAATGTCCCAGTTTACTTTCGGAAGGTCGGTTGTTCTTCCCAGATATATTGTACCTGGGTTCTCTCTTCCACCAATAAAAACTGGGCGCCGCCATATAACTGAAAAATTGTTGAGTGTGACGGAAAACATCAATCAATCAATCGATTTCCAACTTTTAAAACTTTTTATCAGTCAAGCCGAAAGTCTCTATCAAAGGGGTGGCGACTTTTATCTAATGTGGTAACTTTCACTGAGGCCTGAGACACCATTTCAAATTATTATAATTAACAGAGCTCGGTTAAACAATATGTTTCGTTTCGTTTCAGTAGGTTTCGTTTCGGTAGATTTCATTTCATTTCGTTTCGCACTTTACAGGTACCCTTCTGAGGAACATTTTCTTGACAAATTAAAAAAGATTAGATACTATTAAAGGTCAAGTGTAATAAAAATAGATTTGAAAATAAAGTTTATAATTCATTAAAACCCGTTTTGAAAAGTTTATTGATGTGTTAATTATTTTTTTTAAATCCAGGTAAATGCGTAAAATACCTATTCCAAAATCGTTGTTTATAGAAACGAATGAAGGAATTATTGCCCTTTCTTATGACGTCATCTGAGACAATTGTAGTTGTTTACGCCTGTATATCATCGTTTTAATTTCTGTGAGAAATTGCCAGTTTTAGCAACACCGTGGATAGTGACGGTGAAATACCGTAGATACACTTGAGTTTAGGGATTCAACCTTTTATATTTGTACCTACACCCGTTTCGAAACCATCCGATAGTCTATGTTCGACAAATATCTCATAGGAATCTCAGTTAGAAATTATTTACCGAGCCAGTCCATAGAAAAGTGGGAATGATATTGGAAAAAATGTTCTATCAAAAGATAACCTTTGTATTTTACACAATCTAGGCTAATCAAAATCAGACTTCATAGATACTCGCCATATACTCTATTGTAGCGATTGTGAGCGTATTTAACTAGATTGACTCTCACGTTTGTATTTTTTAATGGAATTTACTGGTATGAGATTGATCAGATTCAGATTATAATGTGTTTAGCTAGATGTATATTTAATTGAAAAATGCCTTTTTCAAAAAAAGAACAACAAAAGACAAAAGAAAAAAAAAACTTATTGTGCACAACATTATTTGTACCCCCCCTTTTTTTTTTTAAAAAGAAAAACATCTACATGTAGATACAATATCATAAAATGTAAATTAGGCCTATTAGTACATGTAATTTCTTCACAACACACGTCAAATGCGAAATTGAAATATTACGGCACAAAGTTAACAAATCGTAGTATTTTGAGGTGTGAAATTTTGCCTTAATGATTCATGATATATTAATTAATATACAGTCTGTAGCACTTAAAACCATATTAGGAAAAGGAAAAACTTGTACTTGTTTTCATAATGAACTTGAAGAAAAAGCTGACCTAATAAATAAGGTTTTATCAAAATGGGTTTTTTAAATTGAATTCATTTCCATTTTTACTAAATTTTATTTTTTCAAAATATATATAGTGAAGAAATGAAATGATGAGTCCCTTATAAATATAGTATGAGTACGACAATATTCGAAAGATATTTCATTTAATAAAAGAAATAAAATCAATTTGAACTAGGTAATGTGTGACATTAATTTTTATGTGCAATCGCAAACCCATTGAATACAATGTCGCATTAAAGCATTCAGTGGTGGATGTAGAGAGGGGTTGATTCCATCCCCCCTTAATTTGGGTTGAACTTTTTATATAATTAAAATACATCCCTCCACTTGTTTTGTAGGATGTCCAGTTAATCATCACTTTGCATTTTGTTTATAGTCAAACAGGATGATGCGTCGGGTTGATGGAAACCTGATCCTCGTTAATTAAAGTGTCATTCACTGATCCTCGTGGCTTGTCACAAATCTCAGTGTTTATTTTCAGTTTCAGTGTCCAAATTCTTCGAAATTTAGGGTCTTTTGGGGAAAGAAACATACTTAATCCCTGTCCCGATTTGACATTGCAGTTCAAAGCAACGCATTGTACCATAAATACAGAACTTGTCTATGTAAACACTATAAATTCCTATCAATGCAATCGAAAGTTGTCTCAAATGACGTCATAAGCTACGAGCGATAACTCACGTCACGACACATTTATCGATCGCTCAGGTAAAAGTTTGATAGCGCCGTGTACTTCACGCCAAGTGATTTTTATCAAAATTGCCATGGAAATTAATCCATAAGTGTACGACAGACATTTTTCTGTGTAAAAGTCAACTTTTAGGAAAATCACCGTACTTGACCTTTAAGCTATCTAATTCTGATGGTATATTGTCAAGAGTGCTTTAAGAAACCTAATATTCTATTTATAAACCCCTGACTAAGCTTTATAATATCTCCACGAGTATTACATGTCTGCCAAAAGTCCCATTTCACGCTCATTCTTAAAAACAAAGGAAATATTTAGCAACATTAGACATATAGACCGATATCGCTGACGAGCGCAGTCTACAAAACCATGAAAAAAAATATTGCTTTACTTTCATTAAATATAACAACCTATTGTCTACCAGAATGCAACTTCAGACCCTATAGTTAATTTACTTGGTGAAAGGCAAAGTAAGCGTATAAGGCTCTCTTATGAATAGCCATGAAATATAAGGCAATTCCACCCGAGGGTTGCAAAACAAGCTGTGGAACCCGAGGCTGGGTTTCTGTGAACTTACATAATACACCGGATGACATATTTTATTTTTAATTTAATTTAATTTTCGATATGAGAAATTTGTGACTGTTGTTGAGTGTGCGGTAAGGAATGTGTATTTTTTTTTCCGGTCACATACAATGAAAGCTATCATTGTTAATAGACAAAACGTCATCGATATATCTAAAAGTCGAATTGAAGGTCACAGCGAGAGATTTTTTCTTCTCACGTAGAAGTTTTTGAATAAATTCTGCTTCATATGAATATAAAAACATATGTAAGCGCTAAACATGTCTTGATTTGTGGTACTTCACCTACAACTGTTTTGGCAGGGTACTTTTATGAACGTTCTTATCGTGCGAACGCCTAAAACGACACGGGACCGCCGTTTCGAAGACCATAGTCGCTTTTAAAACCGGACGACTAATGTGAAAATCACTATCCATGACTTAGTTTTAAGGGGCGATGGAATCGCGTGTCGAATTCCGGACTTCCAGTTGCGAAATAACTGCCTTCACCACTAGACTCCCACGATTAATGGTAATCAGTTCACAATATTCTGAAAATGAGCAATTCCACAGCACTGGGCAAATCTATTGTTATGGTCACGAATATTGTATTTGAGTCTACATGTGTTCATTATCGGTGTGCAAACTATTTTGAGATATTTCACAATTTAACAAGACTATATGGCCTATCTTCAATTTCAATCATTGTATCGTCTCTTTTTATTTCTCTGATCATATAAACTTCTTTACCAGTAACATGTTTGGAAGAATCTTTCTGAAAATCCAACAGTCGGCTTTCTGATGTGCAACGAATGATATTGTGAGAACATTCTCTGCCTTGCTCATCATTACCAATGTCGACGCGACGAATCCGAGGAGGTAAAGCGTTAGCTTTCGTGAGGGGAGAATTTGTTATGTCTGATGGTTTCAATGTCACATACACTTCCTCGTCTTGGTTTAGGTACCCCAGTTTCTGTGTTCCGTCCTGACTGATAATTCTACTGTGCTTTTTCCTGAGCTGGAGACGGCTATACTCACAATCATTATCAGATCTATCATAAACGTTTTGCTTTGTTTGATTTCTGATTCCGAAATTCCCGGTCCCATCTCCCCTGCAGGCTGAGTTATCGAATTGTCTAGAAGTACTGCTGTAATCATCAAATTGTGAATATCGAGTTTTGGCGTAGTCTTCCGACTGCTCCTCCTCAGCTAGAGTCGTATCGGCGGGGTCTTCATCATCTTCTTGTTGATTAACATCACCACCTTCAAGATATGAAATGCCATGTATTTGCATTGAAATTACTATTTGAATTGAAAGACTCCTTGTGTTCATGCAGCAAAACACTTACTAATGGACAATTTACGGCTATCAATAGCAGAATTTAATTCATTAATGAAATACATAAAACATATTACCTTGGCCGTGGTAGATGGAACTAGTTTTGCACCTAAAGGAAGAAAGCAAAATTTCTTCATTGCCTTTAAATTATATAGATATATCATTTGATTATCGCAAAATTCACAAAATTGTTCGATTTTACCGTCCTGTAGTCTTTATGTAAAAAATAATTCCAACGCAGAAAATTGTAGTTAGAGAACCAATCAACAGGAAGCTAATTTGAATCCAATGGTTGTTGCGATAGTGGTATGGGTAGTTTTCCCCACTAGTGCTGTAGTCATGAACAGCTACAAGTAATATGTTGATGGCGCTACCAATTAAGCTAGAGAGGATGCGTATATGTTATGTAATCTCCAGGGCTTTAATCAGATTCAATCTAAAGAAAAATATCTATATTTAGAAAATTTAAAAAAACGCCCAAAAATTCTTCGAAATTCTGACCGCCTCAAAACCGTTTTTAGCGATATGCCCATAGTGGTTTTAAAATAAACAAAAAATCAAAAGGCATTCTGGTATATAAGAAACACAATAGTATATTTGTTAGAAAAGAGAATTTATGAGAGCCGTGAGGTGCTAAAAAGTGTACTTTATATCAATATGTCATCAATAGTAATCAATTTGAGGACTGTAACGGTAACAAGTATCATATCAAAAAGTATATCATTTGTAAATCCAGCAATGTAGTTTATGGAGTGTTTTGCAAAAAAAATGCAACAAAATTGTATATGTGGGAGAAACTGGGGTAACTTTATAACAAAGGCATGTTTGAATTTGTCATTTATTAGACGAAAAACTGATGACCCTATTGTAATTCATTTCTATACAATTTCTCGTAGTATTGACGATTATTCTCTAATAGGAATTGAAAAACTTTACAAAGATGACATTTATCATGAACACTATATTTTAACATTCATTGTCTTATGATGTCGAAATTTGTTTTGCTTTGTAATGACATCTAGATATTTTAATTTCAACGTTCTGCTGTTTGTGACGCAACGTCGCTATGTTACTAAATGTAAAGCTTCTGAAGATTTGAAATGAAAGCGCCAAGCTTTACTAAACGTCTTCGTGTATTTATTTTATTCTTTAACTATATATATATATATATATATATATATATATATATATATATATATATATATATATATATGTTAAAAGAAATAGAATAAACAGTACACAAAGTTAAAAATTTAACGCAAGCGCTTTCATTTTATAATCCTCAGGCGTTACATTTTAAAATAGTTTTGAAATGGTTTGACGTCATATATGTATATATATTGCAAAACCATCATCAAACGCGTGGTAATACAAACACTTTTCAATTTAAAGTTCAGTTATGCAGTCATGTAAACGAAATTTCAATTAAATTGATAAGTCCAATAATGTTGCATTCATGTGTCCACGAGGATACATATTTTTTGGCGTTTAGTATCCCTCTTGTGCAGACCTATCTGAATTCAGTAGTGGAAAAGGAGAGATATATATAGTATGAAAAGTGAAGATAACGAACAGTGATCAATCACATAACTCCTATAATGAATACAGAAAAGAGTGTTGGGATATAACAGAGGTAGGATCAAATACCTAGGGTGAGTATCTCCTGTCGACCTGTCACACCTGCCGTGAGCCCTATATCTTGAAAATGATATAAAAGGATGAAAAAATCTTAAAAAATCCCTCTTTTTATATACCTTTAAATGCCTTCTTTAACATAAAAAATCTAGTGATATTCATAATGATTTTCTGACCATTTCTTTGAAAAAAGTATGTGATGAAATTTTTATTTTTCGAAGTGAATGAGGAAGTTTGGAGTGCATTTTCGTGATTGAAATTTGCATTGCTTGAAAAACATTTTTCCCGGAGATAGACTATTGATTTTGAATGTAGTCAATATGAACTATATACAGAATACATTACTCCTAATTTTGGCACTATTTAGTTTTTCGACATTGGAGAAATCGGAGTATGTTTCCATGGAAACAAATACATGTACCTATATTGAAAAAAAAGAAAGAAAAAAAACAAGGGAAAACTATTTTCTGTGACTAAACGATTTTTATGAAAATTTAATGACTTAACAATATACATGCAAATGATAGAGAATATCCTTTTTGTGCACCCTGTAGCTGAGTCACAATGTTGCTCTTCACATTTACATTCACTTTGACAGAGATGACCGTAGTATCCACTAACACAGCCTTTTTTACAATTCCAACCAAAGGTTCCCGGCTTGCATTCTACAACAAATGCAAGCAATTATAATGACATTTAAGCGTACGTTAATGGTCAACTTAGACACCCCAAGTGTTTCAATATTATTCAAAAAACTTATATATTAACCCTTGAGTTCTATATACACTATACCTATAAGATAATAAACAGCAATTGATGAAAAGTGAAGATAACGAGATGTGGTCAATCTCATAACCCTCATAAGGAATTCAAAACAGACATTTGGGCAAACGTAAAGCCCTGGACACACCAGAGGTTGGAGCAGGTGCCTAGAAAGAGTAAATATCCCTTGTCGACCGGTTACACCCACCGTGAGCCCAATTGATAAGGTAAACGGAGTAATCCATAGTGTGAATATAGGAATACATGTCCTTCATTTCCACAATTTAATGATAAATTTATGTTCATTATGATCAAAATGTTTAACATAGCTTAGATTGTACATACCCAAACATATGTCCTTCCTTTCATCGAAATAATAATTGTAACAGCAAGTCGAGTTCAACCTAAGACAATGGTATAATCCAAAATTAAAATACATATGTGTAAGCGCATATTTTGATATACACGTTGCCCAAAGGTTATGCGTCTCTTTATCCTTTCAGTATACTTTCTAAAAATGACTATGGATCAATCATGTTGCTAAAAATGAACAAAACGTTAAATAATTGAAATGATAGATTAAAGCATGCTCTATTTAACATGTATACATACTTGTTGCAGGCATCCTTATTAGAGTTCACACCCTGGCGTATGATTGCCATAGTAAACCACATCAGAACACGAACACGTGCATCCATTTTAAGATTCCATATAGGAATAAAAACTATTATTCATCGAGGAAGGTTTTACATGTAATCGCTAGGCATTTCAGGAAATGTTCTAATTTTTATGTGCATACAAGGAAAGAATCATTTATCATGGATGAAAAAAGACCAGTGTGTCTCGGGAAACATTATACTGTAGATGGTTTAAATTCGTCAAAAACCTTTTTGGTAATTCTCCAATATATTAAGAGCAAGGATAGGTACGTCTAGGCAGGTTACGAACATCTTTACTGGAATAAAATCCGCAAAACAATGTGACGTCGTAATTGAAATAAGTAGATCACCAGTTCTATTTTAAATTCCGATTTCATCTTTATATACGCTTTATGTGTGTATGCAAGGTGAGGATAACGAACAATGATCAATCTCATAACTCCTATAAGCAATATAAAATAAATAGTTGGGCAAACACGGACCCCTGGACACACCAGAGGTGGGATAAGGTGCCTAGGAGGTGTAAGCATCCCCTGTTGACCGGTCACACCGCTGTGAGCCCTTTATCCTGATCAGGTAAATGGAGTTATCCGCAGTCAAAATCAGTGTGCCAAGAACGGCTTAACAATCGGTATGAAACACATCAGACAGCATTTGACCAATGCGGGGTTGTATTGACGAACCAGATCGTTACAACGAACATAGAATTTGCGAAATGCTGACTTCAATCGAGACTGTTGAAACCCCTGTACCATCAACTTGTTTGTCAGTAGCTTACCTCGATTTAAAAACTGACTATACGCAGAGTATTGCTCATTTAATCTTACCACTTTCAGTAAGAAATGGTTATCAAACATTTAAACACGAAACTATCTAGCCTTGTTTTACATTTTCCACGGATACTATACAGTTTTCTTTAAAAGTTTTCATAACAAATGATTGTAGCAGTAATATTTTTATTTCAATTTCAGAGTACCTGTGCGTGGAATCAGAGTGGTGTTTAACAAAGTAAGTTTTTGAATGACTGATCACTAGATATGGATATTTCCGTTTTCCGTTGTTGTTGAAGAAGCAACTGTCTATGATGTCAAAAAGTATAGTCTTTAATTTATGGTGAGGAATTGTCGTGTATAATGTTAAAAAGTCATAGGTTTTAATGTTATTGATTTGGGAAAAGTTCTGCGATTTCAAGTTTACTAAAAGTTCTTTAGAATTTTTTAGAATCTACAATTGATTATCACCACTTCTGGCATATGTAGTCGCACAGTAAGTTTAAAGTTTCTCCTTCACAGTTGTTAACATTTTCGTGAGGAGCAAAGATAGGGGCTTGGTAGAGAACTTACTGGATCCAGCAATGTATCTTTGTAAGGGTTTTTATGTAGTTTAGGAATCCAGTTTAGGTATGGTAACTCATATTCATTCAACCCATTGACTGGAATATTAAATGTGTTTAAAACTGAAGCATGATTTTGAAGAATTTCATCTTTTGAAAGGGCAGTTGGAGTATAAGTATGATTGCCAAAAGTGGAATTAATGCCAAGTTCGTTTAAAATACAGTTGTAATAATGGGCCTTACAAACAAAGACAATGTTGTTACTAGCTTTGTCAGCTGGAACCAAAACATATTCCTCATGTAACCTATCTAATTCTTTTATCACTTCTGGTTTACTAAAGACAGAAGAATAGATGGTAGGTACTTTTGTTTTCATGTGTATTATGCGGGATTTTAATACCCCTCCTATGCTTTTAACCCATTCTGACAATGTATCAAGTCCTTTTTCATATTTAACCCATCGTCTGGTATAATCTTCGACAGAACTCATAATGGAGATGAAGTTCTGTCGCCAATTAAAAGACCGATGTTCTCTGTATTTAGGACCTTTAAGAATAAGTGATTTGAGGTCCTCATTGTCAACTATATCAACATCACCAGTAATGACATGTCCAGCTGGACTATAGTTGAAAGAAGATGAAGATCAAGAACATGTTCGTGAATTACGTATAAGATGGTCTATATCTAAGCAATGCAAAGTTTGTTTATAATTAAAAAGTTTCGATGCAATAGTAGAAGTATAGCTGTAGGAAATACAAGGTGTAGACTTGAACTTGAAATAAGTTGGAATACACGACTGAAAACTTTTATGACGAAGAATGTTGCTTATGTTGACGGCATCTATTCCTTTGTTTGTAAATTTGAGCTTAAGGAAATGGCGGCATGATTTGGAGGGAATATCATCCAAAGCAACAATAATATCATTTTATGTGGAATAAATTCAATAATAAGCATCAAAACATTTTAATAGTTTTGATATGAATTAATAATACAATGATACTACCTTAAATACCTCTAAATCTCAAGCATGGTTTTGAAAAGTTCACCTTTTGAAAGGGCAGTTGTAGTATAAGTACAATTACCAGAAGTGGAATTAATGTCAAATTCGTTTACGATACAGTTGTAATTATGAGACTTACAAAAATGAAAATGTTGTTACAATCTTTGTCAGTTGGAACCCAACATGTTCCTCGTGTAACGTCTAATTATTTAATCACCTCTGGTTTACTAAACACAGAATGATAGATGAACAGAATACTGACAAACAAGTTGATGGTGCAGGGGTTCCAACAGTCTTGTTTAAAGTCGGCATTTCGCAAATTCTATTGTCCTTATAACGATCTAGTTTTGCCGATTCAACCTGTCATTGGGTCAGATGCTCTCTGACGTGTTTCATAACAATTGTTGGGCTGTTTTTGGCAAACTGATTTTGACTAAACTCCGTTTACCTAATAAAGATATAGTGCTCACGGCGGTTGTAACCGGTCGACAGGGGGTGCTTACTTCTCCTAAGCACCTGACCCCACCTCTGATGTGTTCAGGGGGGTCCGAGTTTGCCCAAATATACATTGTGTATTGCTCATGGGATACATGAGATTGATTAGTGTTCGTTATCTTCACCTTTTATGGTACGCATTTGTGTTTTAATGCGTCTAATGCGGAATTTTAATATCCATCTTACACTTTTAATCGATTCTGACAATGTACGAATTTCTTCTTTTCATACTTAGTCCATCGTCTGGCATAATCTTCAACATAATTCATAAGGGAGATGCAGTTCTGTCGGCAATTGAAAGACATATTTTAATCCTGGAAGGAGGGTATCCTCAGTAAGCAAAATAGTAAACAGGAAGGAACCGATTACTGTAGACGAAGAATTATCATTCCAGTGATTCAGAAAGTGATCCAGAAATTAAAGTTAAGGTCCTTGTTTTGAGTTAACCTAGTTTAGCTGGTTTTCTCCGGTTCAGTGAATTGAAAGACCTCCCTTTGTGCGATATTAAATGGAATTAGCTGATATCGAAATCCATCATTTACAGCAGAGGAAATTCGGTTATCATAGCCAAAACAGGAAACAAACTGTCAAATGTTCTGGTTTAGTAGATACATAGAAACCACAGGATTAGACATTTCTTCCAGAGATTTTAATTTCTTTTATTGCGGGGATACAAAAACTTCTATACAGTGTTCTAACTACAATGTTTCGGAATAACTTTTAAATTCATGGTTGATGGGTAATAAATTATGCTAAGGGTGGTTGTATATAGATAAAATAATAATAATGGTTTCCATGAATTTGGGCTTGGAAGTACACATATCATTTACATACCTTTGTTCTATGCGATCTTGTAACGAACACAACCAACCTATTCACTTTTTCTGTTACGTTTTATTATCAAATAGTCAAGAAAATATTTATTTTCGGACGAGGGCACTGAAGAAGAAAATCAATTAATTTCTTTACGTTTTACGCTTCGTAACTTTTCGTTATTTCCCGTAAATGCATTTTGCGGGTTTTGGAGCTCATGCACGAGCGCTTTTGCGCTTAGTATATGCATGTATACTACTACTGGTCAGTGTTCGGGCAGTGCGAAGTTCGTTACAAGCAACAAAGGTCGCTTTTGTATTTCTGTGTCTTAGCCTTCCCTCCCACCCAATCCATTTTTAGTTTTAAATTCATATGCCTTCATTAGGGATTTTTCAGTTTTGTCCATTTGATGGTAGGTTATTAAAAGAGATTTTAGCTTCTCCATCGTCAACTTCCCACATTTATGTAGCAATATTCCATTATCATCTGCATATGGTGTTTATATATCTCAACTGATTCGATATGCAAGAGCTTGTTCTAGGTATAGTCAGTTTTTAAATCGAGGTAAGCTACTGACAAACAAGTTGATGGTACAGGGATTTCAACAGTCTCGATTGAAGTCAGCATTTCGCAAATTCTATGTTCGTTGTAACGATTTGGTTCGTCAATACAACCCCGCATTGGGTCAAATGCTGTCTGATGTGTTTCATACCGATTATTAAGCCGTTCTTGGCACACTGATTTTGACTGCGGATAACTCCATTTACCTGCTCAGGATAAAGGGCTCGCAGCGGTGTGACCGGTCAACAGGGGATGCTTACACCTCCTACGCACCTGATCCCACCTCTGGTATGTCCAGGGGTCCGTGTTTGCCCAACTATTTATTTTATATTGCTTATAGGAGTTATGAGATTGACAATTGTTCGTTATCCTCACCTTGCATACACACATAAAGCGTATATAAAGATGAAATCGGAATTTAAAATAGACTTGGTGATTTACTTATTTCAATTACGACGTCACATTGTTTTGCGGATTTTATTCCAGTAAAGATTTTCGTAACCTCCCTAGACGTACCTATCCTTGCTCTTAATATATTGGAGAATTACCAAAATGCTTACTCCTCCTAGGCACCTGGTCCCACCTCTGGTGTGTCCGGGGTCCGTGTTTGCCCAACTATCTATTTTGTATTGCTTGTAGGAGTTGTGAGATTGATCACTGTTCGTTATCTTCACCTTGCATTTAACCATCGAGTTTGTATTTCTGCTGGTGGACAGTCTGTCCCCGAGGATACTTGTCGCTCGATATATGTTCCTTCATGAATATACACAATAACGAAACAATACTGGCTGACACGTTGCCCAGTATAAAAAGATATCACTCTGTGGAGTCTATAAGGGACACAGGCTCCTACAGATCGGTTGGTGTCCCTCGGATTATCCTTCGAGATATCAAAGATTTGTCGTATGTACAATCGTCAGATTGTCAGGTTTAGTACAGAAAGCAAAATTCTTATACCCAAATTAAAGACTGTTATGTTCCTTTAAGAGATATATTTGATAATTCCTTTTCAGACCTCATGTGGTCAACCTCAAAATGTTCTGCAAAAAATTGCAAAACTTGTGGTATACTGATCACTAAAAATGCATTTAGTAGTAATTTAATTGGACGTAGTTTCTGTACCAAAACGTTTGATAATCTGACTTGTAAATCTTCTAACGTTGTCTACGCCATTGAGTGTAGCCTGTGTGGCTTAATTTATGTGGGAGAAACCAAGGGTTCACTTAATAAAAAAATATCGGGGCACATATTTCAAATTAATAATGGTGGTAACCAACTTCTTTACAAGCATTTTAATGCACCGGACAACTCCATCTTGTCCATGAGGGTAAGGATTTTAGAAAACATTTACCATCACACAAACAATCCTACATTAAACACCCCTTTTCGTAGACAACGGGAAGATCACTGGATCAGGACCCTAGGCACTGCATTTCCATATGGATGCAATGATAATGTATATGATGTGGGAAATTTGACTAGTCCACAAGGAAATAACGTTAATGTGATGGGACTCTTTCCCAATACCCAAAGACGAAAACGCAGTCACGGACATCGCTCATATAAAAGACCAAGTATAAATGATGTCACGTTTGATTCACTTTTGCCTCACGTCAACAGACAATCGGGTCCACATCATATTCGTTCAAAACTTTACTCTATTCCATTGAGGGTTTTACATACGTTATTTGAAGAAGCTATGGCTAGTCTATACTTGGATTTTTCAACACCTGAATATAGACTTAACTCTATGATTATGGATGTTGCCTACCACAGGCTCTATAAACCAGCACGGACCATGGATGATATTCCTTCCAAATCATGCCGTCAGTTCCTTAAGCTCAAATATACAAACAAAGGAATAGATGGCGTCAGCTTAAGCAACATTTTTCGTCATAAAAGGGTTCAGTCGTGTATTCCAACTTATTTCACGTTCAAGTCTACACCCTGTATTTCCTACAGCTATACTTCTACTATAATGTATTGCATCCAAACTTTTAAATTATAAACAAACTTTGCAGTGCTTAGATATAGACCATCTTATACGTAATCCACCAACATGTTCTTGATCTTCATCTTCGTTCAACTACAGTCCAGCTGGACATCTCATTACTGGTGATGTTAATATAGTTGAAAATGAGGACCTCAAAACACTTATTCTTAAAGGTCCTAAATACAGAGAACCTCGGTCTTTTAATTGGCGACAAAACTTCATCTCTATTATGAGTTCTGTCGAAGATTATGCCAGACAATGGGCTAAATATGAAAAAGAAGAACTTGATACATTGTCAGAATGGGTTAAAAGCATAGGAGGGGTATTAAAATCCCGCATAATACACATGAAAACAAAAGTACCTACCATCTATTCTTCTGTGTTTAGTAAACCAGAAGTGATAAAAGAATTAGATAGGTTACATGAGGAATATGTTTTGGTTCCAGTTGACAAAGCTAGTAACAAACTTGTCTTTGTTTGTAAGGCTCATTATTACAACTGTATTTTAAACGAACTTGGCATTAATTCCACTTTTGGTAATCATACTTATACTCCAACTGCCCTTTCAAAAGACGAAATTCTTCAAAACCATGCTTCAGTTTTAGACGCATTTAATATTCCAGTCAATGGGTCCAATAAATATGAGTTACCGTATCTATACTGGATTCCTAAACTACATAAAAACCCTTACAAACAAAGATACATTGCTGGATCCAGTAAGTACTCTACCAAGCTCCTATCTATGCTCTTCACGAAAATGATAACAGCTGTGAAGGAGAAACTTCAAACTTACTGTGCGACTACATAAGCCAGAAGTGGTGTTAATCAAATGTGGATTCTAAAAAATTCTAAAGAACTTTTAGTAAACCTGAAATCACAGAATTTTTCCAAAATCAATAGCATTAAAACCTATGACTTTTCAACACTATACACGACCATTCCTCACGATAAATTAAAGACTAGACTTTTTGACATCATAGACAGTTGCTTCTTCAACAAAAATGGAAAACGGAAATATTCATATCTAGTGATCAGTCATTCAAAAACTTACTTCGTTAAACACCACTCTGATTCCACGCATAAGTATTTTGAAGTTGAAATAAAAAATATGCTAGAGTTCCTCATTGACAATATCTTCGTGGTCTTTGGTGATCAGGTCTTCCAACAGTCTGTTGGAATTCCCATTGGCACGGATTGTGCTCCTTTGTTAACTGACCTCTTTTTATATTCATATGAAGCAGAATTTATTCAAAAACTTCTACGTGAGAAGAAAAAATCTCTCGCTGTGACTTTCAATTCGACTTTTAGATATATCGATAACGTTTTGTCTATTAACAATGATAACTTTCATTCATATGTCGATTTGATATATCCATGTGAGCTCGAAATAAAGGACACCACAGAGTCGTCCACTTCTGCTTCATACTTAGATATTTTATTGAAAGTAGACATTAACGGCAAACTAACAACTCAACTGTATGGCAAACGGGATGATTTCAGCTTCTCCATCGTCAACTTCCCACATATATGTAGGAATATTCCATCATCACCTGCATATGGTGTTGATATATCTCAACTGATTCGATATGCAAGAGCTTGTTCTGGGTATAGTCAGTTTTTAAATCGAGGTAAGCTACTGACAAACAAGTTGATGGTACAGGAATGTCAACAGTCTCGATTGAAGTCAGCATTTCGCAAATTCTATGGTGGTTATAACGATCTAGTTCGTCAATACAACCTCGCATTGGGTCAAATGCTGTCTGACGTGTTTCATACCGATTGTTAAGCCGTTCTTGGCACACTGATTTTAACTGCGGATAACTCCTTTTACCTGCTCAGGATATGGGGCTCACGGCGGGTGTGACCGGTCAACAGGGGATGCTTACTCCTCCTAGGCACTTGATCCCACCTCTGGTGTGTCCAGGGGTCCGTGTTTGCCCAACTATCTATTTTGTATTGCTTGTAGGAGTTATGGGAATGATCACTGTTCGTTATCTTCACCTTGCATTCAAAACAGCCATATGATGACGTCATACGCAAGTGCATATCTGTAATGCTATGATGCATTATATTTCATGTAAACACACAAACAGTTATAAAAGATATTCCCCTCCCTCTGTGTAGCACAGATTGTAAAGATTGCGAAACTTACGTACATAATGGAGTATGCCATGCCTTAACATACCCGTGCATAAATGCACTGACGTGAAACCCTCGACCAATACTTGATGAATGTGATTACTGAGTTACAATAAAAACTTTAAACCTTTTGTGCCATTTGTTTACCTTTTGTCATCAACATGTGGTTATCCAATAGGTCTATTTACTTAAAGGATACTTATAGGTACTTTATTTGACTCATTCAATATTGTTCAATGATATATAAAATATGTTAGATTATGTAGAATATAATATGACACCAAAAAGCTGTTTGAAAATATGTCAAAAGTGCTTTGAATTTTTTAACAATCCATATTTGATTCACATCACTTTTCACATATGTTGTGACACAATAGTTTGAAGTTTCTCCTTCACAGCACGAGACAAGTGAAGGTGGGGACTGTATAGAAGAACGGTAACCCATACTATCAATTACACAGTCAGTGTTGTTTTATTCGATATGACAGCAGCTCACAATATCATTGGGGAAAAAAATGAAATTACATGATATGCTGTGAAAGTACAATTTTGCATCCAATTATGACAACTACATTTTAAACTTTTGTTGTCAGTCTGTAGTCATTTACATGTATCAGTGTGTTAATTATGCTGGGAATAGCTGATAATTAACAGTGCTAAATGAACTTTCACCAATGTCTATTTCCTGCCCTTTTTGTCTACTTTTCTGGTCACGGAAACTTCCTAACTATGTGTAGCTGATTTGGGACAATCTAGGTTCTGAAGTGCATCAGATATGTGAGATTCTGTGTTTTGATCGTCATTGCTAAAGTCGACTTTAGGCTTCAGAGGGAAAGTGTTTCCAAGTTGTGCAAAGGCATTGTATCTGACGTGTTCAATGACACATACACTTCCTGGTTTTGAACCACGTGTCCCGAGTATTGTATTTTGTTACGGATAACACCGTTTTTCATTTTGCTCAACTGGAGATGATTATACCCATATTTGATATTATATTGATCGTAAACGCTTTGTTGCGTTTGTATTTGAATTTCACAAGCCCAATTTCATCTAGTCCACAAGATGAATTATTTGATAAACGCAGCGATATAATTATTGAATTTTAAGTAGCGAATTTCGTGGGAATCACCTATAACCGTACCCACGACCTGGTCTTCATCAACTTTCTGTTGATTTGCATTGCCATTTTCTATACATGAGATAATATATAACATCAATGAAATGGTGGTTAGATTCGAAACAAATATCATGTTACTTTGCAAAATTAATACCCTAATCTAGAGAGAGAAGACAAGGAATACCTTATATAGTCCTTGATATTTTGAAACAGTTTTCACCTAAAACGAGACATCACTTATCTGTATCAAATATTAAAACAATTCAATTGTTGAAGTGAAATTTCATTATTTTTTCATGACGGTGGTGTTTTCCTAATGTACATAATACGTCTAAAGATAAAGATTATGATTAGAGATCAAATATGATGGACTATAACTGACATCTACTGTTTGATGTCATGATGGTATGGGTGTGTCTCATCAGGAACATCTGTTCTGGGGTGTGCAGTATGTGTCGGGCTGAATTTAGCGTGCACCGTGTGCACAGGTATCTCTGTGGCTTCTACTTCTATTTCCTGCGTGATAACCTCTAGTGTTGAAATGTTGAGAAACATTCCAATATTTTTTTAACAATAATTATCATTCAAAGAGTATTAATAAGCTTAAAGCAACATTATTTAACAGGCGTCAGCAATACAAATCCCGTCTTCCTTGAAGAGAGTTAATCATATTTTGTACACTGTCTATCTGAATCACAAAAGTCCTCAGAACATTTAAATTCACTTTAACCAAAAACAAAAACAAAAAACAACAAAAAAATAAAAACAACAAAAAAAAAACAAAAAAAAACAAAAAAAAAAAAAAAAAAAAAAAAAAACAACAACAAAGAAACCTAAACATGTGTTTATACACTGTTCACATTTCCACCCACATCTCCAAAGGACTTATTTTCGAGAGATTAATCCTGTGAAAATCAGGGTTAGAATAGGTCCTCAGTAGCCGTTGCTAATCGGAATAGGCTACTAAATGGGGTGATCCTTCGAATGAGACCACAAGGACCCCCTCGCTCAAAGGCCGTGAGCGTCGAACATAGGCCTAAATTTTGTAGCCCTTAACCAGTAACGGTGACGTCTTCATAAGAGTGAAATATTCTAATGCATGACGTTAAACAATATACAATAAATCATCCAATCAACAGATTTACCTAAGTCTCATTACTTTTAACTGTAAAATAATAATTAATCTTAGACACGCCAGTTTCTGTAACTTTATTCTCATATTTACATAGCAGCGATTTACTGTTGGGGAAAAGTGAAAATAAGTTTGTGTTTCCGTGGATTCATAAGAATATATATAAACCATATCTTTGATTAAAGAGTAAATCTATGTATGTCTATCAAAGTGTTCAATATATGTTATGTAAGGGCATTATTGAATTCTACATACCTAAACAGCTACCAATTCCTTTATCGAAGTATTCTTTGTAACAGCAAGAATAGTTAAAGCTAAGATAAATACATAATCCGAAATTAAAATGAATATTGATGACAAACTAAGTAATATTTATTGCTTATTGTACCCCAAAATTATGCAAATTATGAAAATTGTAACATCTATATCGGTCTTGCGTATGTTATCATTATTATAGTTATTTATTATCAGTTTATTTATAAAGTGCAAAATATATATAGTTTCTATGCGTTGTACAATGTTTGTGCTAATAATCAATGATAATAAACCACTAAAAGACCTACCAAAGCTAGAAAGGAAATGATAAAACAATGGAAAGACTTTAAATAAAACATGGTAGTAAGATAATAATGTGGTTTACTTTGACTAGGTAAGATACAACTGGCACACAGATCATTGCACTCATATACTGGATCAGTGTTCAGTTTATTAGCTAGAGATTCCACATGGAATCCTTGATATTGCATTGACTTTCACATTCCCAGGGTATATTCACGCTTTAACAAGAGTGTTTTAGGTTCCTGCGAAATGCTTCGTGTGCTTCAAGCCCTCGAAATTCCAATTATCTATAATTCTATAACATAATTATCTTATAATGGATGCTAGAATACAACTATTGAGTTGACATATGTTGATACTTGAGACCACCATCATCATCATTAGAGCTCACCCTCTGACGCACCATCTCCATCATAATAAACAATTTCTGAAGTGTGATACTTACATCCACTTTATAATTCCATCTAGGAATAGAATATAATTATGATCAAGGAAGATTTTTTACAATCAATCATTTCACATTTCCTGAAAACATATCAATGCAGGCAAATTCCGATATAAAGGACACAATTGGTATAACTATCGATTGGTTCAATGACACATGCTATTAAGTACCCTGAATTTTATATCTGAGTTTCTTTATTTGTCGATTATTTCTATGACACAGACTACTGATCGCCCTGAATTACGAACCCGGGTGTCTGCATGTTTTGTCCTCACTGTCCATATATACTAAAAGAATCGTCTCACACAAACTGAAAATTAAATGGGGTTACATTGTTTATTTAATAAGTTTGTATTATTGTATTGAAATAGCAAGAACCAAATCAGAATATATTAGATGTTTTATAGTTTAAGCAGCAACTTTACGGAACCCTTCGCCAAAATTTTAATTACAATTGCGCAACTTCGGCATCATTTGAATCAACGTATTTCAAACATTATTTTCATTTGCAATGATTTTGATTTGTTATCATCTCGTTAGATAATGGTATATATATATTATATATATATATATATATATATATATATATATATATATATATATATATATATATATATAGTTTGTAAAAAAGAATTCGGTATTTGATACAGTAAATACATCCAATAATAAAAGTCAAGAAACACAAAACTCGAATAACATTTCACTGTTAGCGCTTTCGGCTTTAATGCCTCTTCAGACAGTTATAAAATGAAATAGTAATGGTCCTTTGTGACGTCATAATAAATTACTTACGTCGTGATATCTTGACGATACTTAACAATATTATTTCATTTTATAATTGTCTGAAGAGGCATTAAAGCCGAAAGCGCTAACAGTGAAATGTTATTCGGGTTTTGTGTTTCTTGACTTATATTATTGGATATACATACATACATACATACATACATACATATATATATATATATATATATATATATATATATATATATATATATACCACTTTATTTAGATACCCACTTCCGCTCCAACCCGGGTTGTCAGAGCTCCCGCCGTGAGCCCTATATCCTGATCCCATCTCTAGTGTGTCTAGGGGTCCATGTTTACTCAACTCTTTATTTTGTATTGATTATAGGAGTATCATCGCTGATCCTTGTTTTCATCATTCATGGACAGTGTTAACATAGGATCGGGATGTAAACTAATTTTTATAACAACTAATTGTACAGTGTTGTAGACATACAGACTATTTTTACTATTATTATTATTATCATTAAATTCTGTCAAAGTGCAGTTTTACTCATTGAAATGGAAGGAGTAGATTTCATTTTAGTTGTACTAATGCATTCTTCTCCGTACTTACAGTAATCTTAATTGTCTGTTAAATACCAGTTCCTTCGACAACATGGTTGTTTTCAACATAACATAACAGAAGACATAACATCATCGAGATTTCAGTGTAAGAAAATCTTACAATTTTGTGGAAATTAAAGTTTATAACACATACACATTTTCTATGATGGGAGACGTGGAAGGCCTTGACACATTGTCAGAATAGAGAATGAGTATCCGAAAAATATTAAAATCTCACATTCAACAACAATATGTTTGTATGCTGCATTTTTCGTTAGTAAACCAGAAGAAATAAGAAATCAAATGTTACGCGAGGGACACATTTTGGTTCCATTGAAATATGTTGTCAGTAAATTGTTTATGTTTATAACTCATGTATTTACAACTGCAATTGAGAAGAATTCCACATTTGGAAATCCATCATATACTCAAGGCTCCTTTCCAAACGACGGTTATCTTCAAAATGACGTTTCAGTTTTAAAACAAAATTACCGTAATATCTCCTTCAATTCTACGAATGAATGTAAGTACTAATACTGCATTATCATACTCCAGTAAACCCATATAAAGATACGCTGTGATATCAAGTAATTGTTATACCAATCTCATATTTTCATCCCTTACGAAAACATAACTGCTTTGAAGAAGAAACGTATCGTTTCAAAATATATTTAAAAAGTGGTCGCAATAATGTGATACTTACAATGTTGGAAACTGGATGGACACGTGTTCAATTCTCGACCCGCGGCGTGTGAACTATATGATGATTACCATAGTAGTGATTGTTCGTTCGCCAAACGCACAGAAGAGAAGTGAAAAGGAAAGTCATGGATGTTTTGAAGGAACAAGTAATGGATAATGGTCAATGTCACCAATCTCATGATATAAAAAAGAGAGGTATCTAGTTACTGTAGCTGTTACCAATATTGATGTCATGATAAATGAGAGGTATCTAGTTACTGTACCTGTTACCATTATTGATGTGATGATGATGAGAGGTATCTAGTTACTTTAGCTGTTACCATTATTGATGTCATGATAAATGAGAGGTATCTAGTTACTGTACCTGTTACCATTATTGATGTCATGATGATTAGAGATATCTAGTTACTGTAATTGTTACCATTATTGATGTTATAATGATGAGAGATATCTAGTTACTGTACCTGTTACCATTATTGATGTCATGATGATGAGAGATATCTAGTTACTGTAATTGTTACCATTATTGATGTCATGATGATTAGAGGTATCTAGTTACTGTAGCTGTTACCATTATTGATGTCATGATGATGAGAGATATCTAGTTACTGTAGCTGTTACCATTATTGATGTCATGATGATGAGAGGTATCTAGTTACTGTACCTGTTACCATTATTGATGTCATGATGATTAGAGGTATCTAGTTAATGTAATTGTTACCATTATTGATGTCATAATGATAAGAGATATTTAGTTACTGTACCTGTTACCATTATTGAGGTCATGATGATGAGAGGTATCTAGTTACTGTAATTGTTACCATTATTGAGGTCATGATGATGAGAGGTATCTAGTTACGGTAGCTGTTACCATTATTGATGTCATGATGATGAGAGGTATCTAGTTACTGTAATTGTTACCATTATTAATGTCATGATGATATGTATGTTTTTCTTCAGGGGCATTCTCACTAGGTTGTGTGATGTTTGTCCAGTATAATCGAAATAGTTTTGTCTGTACATATTTCTATGCGAGTTCGGTTGATCCTGATGGCCTTGTGATGGCCTCAACAGTTGAATCGTTGGGAGACATTGTTGAATGTGAGATGGCCTCCACCATTGTATTATTGAAAGATGTTGTTTCATTAGTGTTATAGTCATGATCAGCTACAAATACGAATAATTACGTTTAGGAGAATAGAAACCGAGTAGGTAGCAAACAGTGAACAATCTCAAATATCCTATGGAGTATAAATCATCAAGAGTATGGCAAAGACGGAACTATGGAGATACCATAGGTTGCATTAGGTGCTTAAGGAGAGTAAGCATCCTGTGTTTATCGGTAAAATCTTATCCCCAATCTGCCTTGCGTGTATTCTACAACTAAATCGATTTACATTGAGAGGTCTTATCGTAGGTTGTTTGCTTACATGTTGTACACTCTCTATCTGAATCGCAAAAGCGAGCATTACATTCGCATTCACTTTTGCAAAGAAAGCCGTAAAATCCCTCAATACATTGTTCATCACAATTCCACCCAAAGCTACCCGGCGCACATTCTACAACAGATTAAAGTAAATACAATTATATTTAACGATACAACAACGGTTGTATTTGAATTCCAATGCATTTCAACATTGTTCGGAAAATTTGTAAATCACTCCTTGAATATTACATATAAATACACATCTGATATTTCCTTTATAAAATTGATTTTAAAAAACCTGTATATCAATATGAAGAAATATCCTTCATTTCGATGATTTAATGGAAAATATTTCTATTTTTTATAAATTGTCAAAGAGAACTTCGTATGTAAATGAATTCTTGAATTGTACTTACCTACACAGCTGTCAGTGTCAGTATCGAAAAATTAATTGTAACAGCAAGTAAAGGGAAACCTAAGACAGTATGAAAATGATTATCAATGATATACGATATATTTCTTATTTCATTTCAAAATGACGAAAAGTGAAAAGTGTCTGTCAAGAATAGGGAACATTACCATGTTTTAAAACATAATTATTGATAAATTATGTATTTCGAAATGAAATCGTTAAATAAATGAAATGACAGATTAAATCATGATAAAATTAATACATGTACATACTTGTTACAATCATCCTTACTAGACCCCTCTCCCTGACGCAAGATCTCCGCCATAATATACCAAATCTGAACAATAACTCGTGCATCCATTTTAAAAGTTTATTTTGGAATAAAACTATTCATCATCGAGGAAGATATTGCATGTAACCACTTAGCATTTTAGAAAATGCATTAATTATACTAATAGCAAACGAAAAAGAATACCTGGGGTTGCTTTAAGAAACTAAAGTGTTTCAATGAATCAAATGCTTATGACTTGTTTCACACCAATTGTTAAGCCGTTGTATACACCCTGATGTTTACTACGGACTACTCCGTTACCAGATCAAAATATAGGGTTCAAGGCGAGAATAATCGGTGTATAGGGGATACTAACTCCTACTAGGTACCTGATCCCACCTCTAGTAGATTGAGGTATTTGTGCTTGCCCTCCTCTTAATTTTTGTATTATTTATAGGAGTTCTGAGTTTAATCATCGTTCTATATCTTCACCCTTTATTTGACCCTAAGTCATGATGTAAAGGTGAAGATAACGAACAGACCTCGTTACTGTAAAGACAATGCGAGCGCACGATGATGAAACGATCAACGCTTTGTGAACTGTTAAAGCAAACGTTCTGTATATACATTTTCAAGAATCTCCCAATTAGCATTCTATGCAAAACTTTAATTCCCTTTATCGCTTCATCTGTGCCGGTTGAAATTTTACATAGGAAAATATGGGGAAAATGCCTGAAAATATATATATATAGAATTACAGATAAACGTTCTAAATTATCATTTTTATGTTTGTTTACCGTGCATTTACTATTAGCTCTCCTTGTGCTCTTCGTTCACATTTTTCCATTCAATTTTCGCAAACCATTAGCATCCAGAGTTCACAAACCCTCCATCGTTTGCTTTTTATGCGCTCGCATTGCCTTCACAGTGTTCTGTAATTTATCTTTTCATCGTCCCCAGGCAATCCAAAGTGAAAGGATGGAAGGTGAAGATAACGAGCAGTGATCAATCTCAAAACTCCTATAAGCAATACAAAAGAGATAGCTGGATAAAACAGACCCCTGTATATACATGTACCCGGAGCGGGATCAAGTGCATAGGAGGAGTAATCATCCCCTGTCGACAAGTCACACCTACCGTGAGCCCTTGATCAGGTAAAGGGAGTTATCTATAGTGTAAAACTTATATGGTACCAATTTTGTTGCACCAGATGCGCATTTCGACAAATAATGTCTCTTAAGTGATAGTCAAAATCAGTGTGCTAAGAATGGCCTAACAATCGGTATAAATGACGTCAGACAACATTTGAACCAATTATAAGATGTAATGGCAAACTATATCGTTATATCTTTATAAGGAGGACAAAATGAAAAGGAGAGCGTATGAGAGAGTGGAAATAATATTTTAATACTGTAAAGGGGGATATTCGCTTGGGTTTTAATTTCGCTATATCCGCGATTATATCAACAATTACATAAATAAAACCATCGGAAAATGCTGTTTAAAGTATTTGGGGCTATGGGTTCATCTTAACGTAATGATTCTAGCTCAATCTATATACCGTACTTGATATTGAATAACTAAAAATATTTGCTGAAGTTTATTATCTAAATCACAGATGTTTGGAGGAAGTAATCTTCATTTTATATACATTCACTATGAATTCTATAAACAAGTTTGGCATTCGATCACTATTATCAATCAGTATTAGTTCGTGTGATTACAGACGTCAGCCAATCACCGTCGTGTGTGCTCGGAAAGATTTCCACAAGACGTTATCCTATATATTGTACCTGTATTTAACGACCATCTGCGTGACGCGACCAACAACCATGATTTTATAACTTGTTCGTGTAATTCCATGATATTTTGCCTTTTTTAACGATTGTATTTTTGTTAGATTACAACACGATTCCCGCTTTCGATTTAGATTTTTGTGGAGCATAGCTGTTCTCGGAATCATCATCGCTAACACGTTTGTTTTAAAATGCACCGATAATAGTTCGGCTGTGATCTTGTTTAATCGGCACTGTGAATCAATCATTATATCAAAGCTATCAATTAACAAAACCCGAATGTATATAAACAAGATACGGGAGGTAATCCCTATTAAGCTGAAATAGGGAGTAAACATAAAACTATTACAAGGGGTTTATCCGCGAAATTTAACCATCGTGATATGTTGCGAAATTTTACTCCCGTGAAATTAAAACCCTTTATAGCATTATACTTATAAGTGTTATGGGATTGATCACTGTTCGTTATATTCACCTTTCAGAAGAGATATTTTTTTGAACTAAAATGTATCTAAGTACCAACTGTGAAAATTCAAATATAGCTCCAGTCCACTCACCACCGATATCAGTTCCCTGTTTGATCAGATGGTGTGTTTTTAAAATATGAAAGAATTTTTTTTATCATACACATGTAATGTAAATCTACCGCTACCAATTATACATTCACACAGAAGATATGATTAATCAATTAAAAATTCAATGCACCTGATATGTGCGGTGACGGTGAAACTTTTCACCGAACTATCAAATTATCTAAGTTTTCTTATTTATCAGAATGCAATAAATTCACGATCCAACTAGGTTCGATAAAATTAACAAACAACTTCAGTACTAACTATAAACTATAAACTGTTAAGAGTCATTCTCTGTAACCACTTAAAAAAAAATCGGCATCCATTGTCACCAATTTTCACGAAATTCACCTGAATGAAACACCTATATAACATATTCAAGAAAATGTATTTAAAAATTAGATGGTTGCTATGAAAATGGTACAATTTTATCAAATATGGCTATTTTCTAGAATTTGGTTGTTTTTGCACAAAAGCTCAATATAAAACAATATAAATAGTCTTAAAACTCTATTTTTCATATGAAATGATAAAACAAATCCCATATTTTTTATTTAAGAAAAAAAAAAAGAATAATGGACAATTCTAAGTAGTTTTTATAATTGAACAAATCTGTAAAATTGTGTTTAAATTCAAAGGTTTTAGGTCTTAATAACCTTTATTCGCACCCACCTCAAATAAAGTAACAATAGTTTTGAAACAACTAATCTACGTTCTACATAAATCTAAACTAAAACTTATGGAAATCTGCCTATATCATACGATTTGAAGTGAATGATTTATGGGGAAAATGCATTTTGTAACCAAGAGTTCGTCCCCTCTGAAACTCTTCAACGTGAGAAGACAGTAAAGCTACATGGAAACACAAATGATATGGCGGGATAATGTCTTATTGCATGCTGACGGAAGTTTAGGCAACATGTGGCATTCAAAATATTCTCTCCACTCACCAACGCGAAAAAAGAGGGTGTGAGAGACATATCTCAGAGTATCAGCGTTCTAGTAATACAGGTAATTATTTTATCTACTTTGAAATCCATCCACAAGCCTATAATTAATCAACTTGATCAGAATCATTTAATGTCAAATGTTTTCATGGACATTGTGTACAATTATGAATTTGTCTGTCATATCATGGCACATATGATGTGCGTGCGTGATAAATATTCACCCTTCAACTCGCCACTGCTTCACTTGTATTGATATGACGTCAAAATGTAGACTGTGGCGTCACACATTACAGTACTTAGATCTGCTTAGGCCTACTGCAGCACACTTTATTCTGTAGGGGATCGTATGACTAGGATGAAATTGAGATAAAAAATGCAAACTCGTTATCATTATTTGTTTTATAATAGAATAAAGTAATATAATCATCTGTAGGGAATTCCATGACTAGGATGAAATTGAGATAAAAAAAAATGCAAAATCGTTATCATTAATTGTTTTATAATGGAATAAAGTAATAGAATCATATGTAGGGAATTCCATGACTAGGATGAAATTGAGATAATCAATACAAGTTCGTTATCATTATTTGTTTTAAAATAAAATGATAACAAAAAATATTCATAGATATGCCTATTTATTCATTTGAAAAATGTGTGACCTTTCGTTTTTATACACATATTAAATTACATGCCAAAAACATTGAATAAGCTCTCTTTCGTTAAATAAATTAATGGATTGAATTTTATCCATAATCTTTTCTGCATGTATTTGTTCAGGGGGGGGGGGGGTAAAAGCTACTGACAAACAAGTTGATGGTGCAGGGATTTCAACAGTCTCTATTGAAGTCAGCATTTCGCAAGTTCTATGGTCGTTATAACGATGTAGTTTGTCAATACAACCTCGCATTGGGTCAAATGCTGTCTGACATGTTTCATACCGATTGTTAAGCCGTTCTTGACACACTGATTTTGACTGCGGATAACTCCGTTTACCTGATCAGGATATAGGGCTCACGGCGGGTGTGACCGGTCAACAGGGGATGCTTACTCCTCCTAGGCACCTGATCCCACCCCTGGTGTGTCCAGGGGTCCGTGTTTGCCCAACTATCTACTTTGCATTGCTTATAGGAGTTATGAGATTGATCACTGTTTGTTATCTTCACCTTGCATGTACAGATATTTCATTTAGATGTGAAACTTATACGGTACCAATTTTGCTGCACCAGATGCGCATTTCGACAAATAATGTCTTTTCAGTGATGCTCAACCGAAATGTTTGAAATCCGAAGTAACTATGAAGTTTTAGAGCTAAATATAGCCAAAAACGTGGAGCCAAATTCGTCCAAGGATAAGAGCTATGCATGAGGGAGAGAATATATTAAGTTAACTCAACTGAGAAGTGAATTGAGGTGGGGACAATATTCGGTTCTATAAGACATGCATATAGATATCTATTAATTATTCTTTACTTTTGATTATTCTTTAAAAAATATCAATTCTATGGACAAATTCAATTAATTAAACAGAATTGAAATATTGTAGAAACATCAATACTGATACACCTGAGCCTATAGATCTACATGTCATGCATGGGAATTTACTCTATTTTTTTTGGTTCAGCTTGATTTTGTTTTCATTTTACTCACACCACTTACAAAACAAAGTATTTATTAAGGACATACAAGGAACATTTCTGACATTTTCTCTGGATTTTTTTCATCTTCTCGATATGAAGAACTATTGTATGATTTTGGAAATAATATCGAATTTTATATTGTAGTAATTTTACTATACTTATATACCGGCCTGGGTAGCTTAGCGATTAGATAACGTATTTTGTAATGCAGGGGTCCAGAATTTGATCCCTGATTGTTTCAATGATTTTTCCCCTTCTTTGCTAAAATATATTTGTAATGTCCTTATATATACAACCTTCTGTAATACATAACTTTTAATTGAAACAATTAGAAACTACCAAAATATTGAGTATGCTATCTCTAAAACAGACATTGTAATACCCCAAGATTGTTCTGTAAAAACGAGATAAAATGCACATTATATATTTATCATGAAAATTGATATATATTATTGAGAAACGTCGCATATATGTCCTCAAGTGATAAAACACCGCAAAAGAATTCTCACTATTTTGAGTATCATAATTAACCCATGTGTTGATTAATTGAGGTTATATACATATGTAATCACCTTAGGGTTGAGATAAAACTGAATCTAGATAAGAATACATGTATTTCAGTAATTACGTTATTACCTACCGTAAGAAAAGGGTTTGAATACGATTTCATTCAAACATATGATCTAAGGAATACATATTACAGCTACATGTAGTCCCAGTAGATGCAGATGCCATGGGGGGAACAAGTAATGCATGTTATATGGAACAAAAGATTTTGATATACATGTACTAGCATATAGTCATCTTGGTATTTATCTTATATAGTAAATACTATTTATTGATTTTATAGGATGTGTCATATTGTCATTTTGGTGGGTACCAAGTCAGAAGCATCAGTGTATGTTTGATGCTTATGTTGCGTCAAAGGACATGGAAGGGTGTGGTTCATTTTACCGGAGAGAATTTTTATCAGCACAGCATGCAGTTGTCTCTAAGTCATTATGACGACGATGAGTTATGATGACTATATATGAGAATGAGAAAGATTTTGTGTGCTTATCTTGTCTATTTTGCAATATGTGATTCTAAAATAAATATATCCCATCTATAATAGGATACGATTATGAAATATCTATCAGATATTTATCATCGGAACCCACTGCTCAAAAGCCATAAGCGCCGAGCATAGGCCTAAGTTACGCAGCCCTCACTGACAATGGTGACGTCTCCATATGAGTGAAAAATTCTTCGGTGGGACGTTTAATGATAATCAATCAATCAACCCACATGTTTTCTCTTCATTTTATGCAGTGTAACGGAGAGAAAACCAGTGGGTTCCAACGATGTCAGATGTTAAAGATATTGACTTTCCCAGCATTCCAAATATGACCATCATTGGTATGTTACAGTTACAAGCAAGTTCTTATGATGTTGAAATATAATTCACATACCTATAAAGATACGTTAAACTAGTGACAATGATAAACATCCAGACTCTAGAAAATATAGGACCTCCATTGTTTTGAATCAAATGCCAAGGTCATGAGTCAAGGTCAAAATAATTTCTCATATTAAGTAAATTGTCAAGTCGTGTATTAAGAAATGTTAGTTTAATAGGTTTCAGACATGGTACCGGCATAACATTTCTTGCACACACATAGTAAGCAGAGCTAATATTGAACTGCAGGGAGAATGGGGTTGGTTGGGGTGGGGTGGTAATACCCCATGAATCAATGATAAATTACAATCTTTATATATCCTATTTAGTTTATTTAACTTGAATAATTTTTAAGAGCATGCAATGATTCAATTTCAATGGCACACTTAACACTTAATTTGAGTGGCAGGGTGATATAATGTACATGATAGTTTGAAATAAGTGAAATATTCAAACATGCATTTTCTAAATACATGTTGCATGGCAGCTATTCTGATGAATTCTAAATATATACAATGCAATTTGTGATATATGTACAATACTCATATAGATATCATGTACATTTGAAAAAAAATAACAAACAAAATCTATACATTGATTTAATTATTTGTTACGAAAGCATTTTTTGGGTCTAAAAATTTACTTATTTTGTATGGATTTCGATTTTGAAAAGAAATAGCAATTTTCGTTTCCATGGCAATCCTCATAATAAACTTGTTAAAATCTAACATCTAGCATCATTAGCAATCGGTTATTAAGATTATAGACTTTGAATACATATGATATTTTATTTTAAACATGCATCTCTACTGTCATACCATGAAGAAATGCATCATTTTTTTCATGGAAGCACAGTTTAGATGGTAGATTCCCAAACCTCTCTTATTGTTATATGATAGTACTATATCTAATGCATGTTGTACAATCATTTATAGATTTCAAGCTGAATGCGGAAATGTTTATTCATCCTTCAAATTTGCATCTAAATTAGCTTTTTCAGAATGTATCAAACAACCCTCTTTTCCAGACAGATTGAAAACATAACAGAAATATTCAAACCTTTAACTAGATATCAAACAAATAATAAAAATGCTATATGTTATCAGTTTATAATGATTAAATAAGAACTCAAACAGTTTAATCCAGCATAGCTGAATAAAAAATGTCATTTTTTCATATGAAAATTGGCTCTTTTGTGACCCGAATGGCATGGACGTGTTACCATGGCAACATAGTTGAATAGCAACCAAATTATGATGGTTTTACATTACTTATGCCAGCTTAAGTCGATGTGCCAAATTTGAAAAAAAGTTGGTGACAGTGCGTGCCGGACCCCTTATATAAATGTTTAAGTGGTTACAGAGAATGGCTCTTAAATATTAAATAACTGGGAGAGACCTTGTATGTCTCCGAGGAACAGAACCTCGAGTATCCCGAGTGAAACGAAATTCACGTCAAGAATTAATGCTGAATTTCTAAGGACCCAAATCAATTTAATATTACTTTAATTCTAAAATTCCCTTTCTTGTAGTATCTAGATAATTTGAATCTGCTACGCAATTTAATGCTTAAAAATATTTGCTAAGATACAGCAAATACCTTGATCACTCTTCGATAACTTCACCTTTCACCTACGTCTGTTTGTTATATTTAGTTGTTCATTATCAGGTACAGTAAGATGAATTTCAGGAATCATTATTGTTCTACACATAGACATTTTCATCTTGATGGGAATAAAACATCATACAATGTTTGATATTTTTTACGCTTTTATTGATTCTTGAATAATCAACATACAATAATCAATTATACTCAGGTCATCATGAAATATTTTTCTGTGAACATTCATTGAATGTTCGACTCAAAGTTTTATCTCTTTTTGCTGTTTTTCGTAATGAGTTGCAAATCAATGTTTTTTTCAGGATAGGACCCTGATAGTAAAATAAAGAGTGTGATGAAGTAAGGATATCATTGTGGTACTTTAATACTGACTACATTTGTAGCATTGTGTATATTGTAAATCTGACTGTGACCAGTCAAAGAGGATGCTTACTCCTCATTTTCACCTGATCCAACCTCTTGTGTGTCCAGGGTTTCGTGTTTGCCCTACGCTTGAATTTGTGTTATAACAGTGACAATTGTTCGTTATATCCACTTGTTTATATTTACATTATTGAAAATGTTAGAAACTCCCTGCTACAGGAAATCAAACAACTCTTGCTACCTGAAAATCAGATTGATTGCATGTGTACTTCAAAATATTGAAAGAAAACGGTCTCGGCCTATCATTTAGTAGTGATCAGGTGTTCCAATAATCTGTTGGAATTCACATGGGCACACATTGTGCTCCTTTGCTAGCTGATCTCTTTTTATATTTTTACAAGATAGAATTTATTCAAAAGCTTCTACACAAGAAACATAATGTTTCTAAAGCTCTTACTATGGCCTTCAACGCACGATTTAGATATATTGGCGATGTTTTATATATTAACTTAATAATCATTTTCATTCATGTGTTGATTCGATAGATCATTGTAAACTCGAACTGACTTCAACTTCTCCATCGGCAACGTTTCATGCTTATGGAGCAATATTCCATTATCACCTGCATAATGGAATATTTTTACATAAATACTGGAAGTTAACGATGGAGAATCTGAAATAATCCCGTTTGTCAAACAGTTGAGTTGTCAGTTTGCCATTAGTGTCTACTTTCAATAAAATATTTAAGTATGAAGCAGAAGTAGAAGAATCTGCGTTGTCTTTTATTTTGGGCTCATAGTTATCTTGATTAATTATCTATATTAGTTCAATTTGAAATTTTCGACTTATCCAAGCTTTCATTATTTTTAAATGGAAGAAATGTAGTACTTTTTCTCCAATCCAAATATGTTATGAAATGTCATTATATCTTGATTACATGCTGCTCAAAATTATCAGGTTATCAATAAAGAGTGTTAAATTACTCTTGACTTGATATAATCTTTTGGGATTTCTTAGATTGATAATAGTTTGTTACTTTCAGTTTGTAATTGGTATGTCAGCATATCCTCATATGAAGAATAACTACAAAATTGGTTTTTTTATTTATTAATGAAGCAGTGTTATCGAGGACAAGAATATTATAGTTACGAATGCAAAATGAAATTATTGAGTGATATATTTTACATACATAGACCAAATTCGTTCACAATCGTTGTATTTGTTGTGTTTGTTACTCTCAATCGGGAATTAGGTTAAAAGCAACATATAAGATATTTTGACCTATGCATGATGATTCGTATTCTTGAGAGTTCTTACTGCGCCAACACCCAATGCGACACAGGACCTGTGTTGTAAATACTATAGCTGAAAGACAGTAGCCTTCGTTTCTAATACCGGACAAAGGAAAAACTACTACTGATGCTAAACGCCTTGGTTTCTAATACCGGACAAAGGAAAAAACTACTACTGATGTTAAACGTCTTTGTTTCGCGAATCGAACTCCAGACTCCCAGATGCAACAAAAACGTGTTATACAGTAGATTTCCACGACATTTGCAATTGATATAGCTATCAGTTCAAACTGTTATTAGAATTTACAATTCCGCGGTATGGTGTCAAAGTATCGATAAAGTCATGGAAATTCAATTCTAATCTGCATGTGGTCAATATCAGGTGTACAAACTATTCTGCAATATCCAACAACTTAACAAGACTATATGGTCTGTCTTCAATGTCAACCATTGTAACGTCTCTTTGTATTTCTTTTGTCATATAGATTTCCATACGTGTAACAGGTTTATGGGAATCTTTCTGAAAAGCAAACAGATTGCTTTCTGAAATACTGCGAATGATATCATGAGAAGATTCTGTGTTTTGCTCATTTTCATCAATGTTGATACGAGAATTCCGAAGTAAAGTGTTTGCTTTTATGAAGGGAGAATTCGTTATGTTTGATGGTTTCAATGACACATACACTTCATCGTCTTTGTTTATGAACCCTAGTTTTTGTGTTCCGTCCTGACTGATAATTCTACTTTGCTTTTTTTCTGAGCTGGAGACGGCTATACTCACAATCGTTATCATATCTATCGTACAAGTTTTGCTTTGTTACAAGTCCAATTCCACAAGCCGAATTTCGCCACTCGCATAAGATGAATTATGAGATTGTGGAAAAGTACCGCTACAAACATTAAATTGTGAGTCGTCCGTCTGCTCCTCATCAGCTAGAGTCGTATCGGCGGGGTCTTCACCATCAACTTCTTGGACGTTATTACCATCTTCAATATATGAAATACCATGTAATGACATTGACATCACTATCAGTATTAAAGGAAGCTCTGTGTTCATGATATACAACACATGTTATTGCATAATTTACGATTATCGATATTAGGTTGTAATGAACTATCAAAAAGCATAAACAATACACTACCGAGTGCAGGGTATCTGGAACCAGTTTTAATCCTAAAAGAAGTAAACACATTATCTGTATTGATTGTAAGGCTATTTGGAGATTTACATTTGATGATTGTAAAATTTACAAAATTTTACCGTCTTCTCCGAAGATAAAACAGAATGCCAAAGATGAAAAATGTGACAAGAGAACCAATCAAAAGAAAGGAAACTGGCATCCAATGATTGTTGTCATGGTGATATGAATGTTTGTCTTCAGGAACACCCTCTCTAACATTTATGGTATGTGTGGAGGTTAATCTAAATATACTTGTCTTTGCATAATTCTATGTGGCTTCTGTCGGCCCTGCTTCCTGCGTGATTGTCTCTGCTATGGAATCGTTGAGATACATTGTTTCGCTAGTGTTGTATTTATGAACAGCTACAAGTATAAAAATACATATTATCAATGATTATTTATATGCTAACACAAGTTAGCAGTATTTTTCATATCTTAAGGAAAATACATTTTTTTCACCCGGTAGTTGAGTTGCAATATTGAGCATCACATTCGCATTGACTCCGGCACAGGTAACCGTAGTATCCACTAATACAGTCTTCCATACAATTTAAGCCAAAGCTGCCCAGCTCGCATTCTACAACAGATTGAACTAAATTTAGTTAAAGTTAACCTTATAATAATGATCAACTTTGAAATTCTAGGTGTTTCAACATTATTCAGAAGTTTAGATAACAATCCATCAGTTTTACATATCGACATATTGCCATTAACTGATTAATGAGCTTAATGTATAAGTAAGTCTAAATATTATTTATTTCTGTCATTTTAGGGTAAATCCAAGAATGTTTGTTAAAATCTTAAGGAGAACGTGATACGGAAATGAATTCTTAAATTATACTCACCTACACAGGTGCCAGTTCCCTGATCGAAATACTGATTGTAACAACAAGTAGAGTTAAACCTAAGATAAGTGTATAATCCAAAATCAAAATAATTGTGAATGATACAGAGAGTCGGGTTTATCACTTATTATATTTTAAAATTAAGGAAATTGTAAAATGCATGTCAAAGTTTGTGGAAAATATCACATATTTCAAAAACAGATTGATTGATTTTGTAGCTATCAATAACATTGTAACATAGATGACATGACAAATTAAAGATTCACAAATTTACATACTTGTTACAACCCTCATTATTAGAGCTCATTCCCTGATGTACGATCTCCGCCATGATAAACCAAATCTGAAAAATAACACATGCATCCATTTTAAAGTTTGATCCAGAAATAAAAACTATCGACGATGGCGGGAACGTTTACATTTCACCATTGGTATATAAGGAAATACATTAATTACATAAATAGCATCTGACAGGAACAAATTATTCACCAACAAAATTTACTGGACGAAAGTGTCGTAGATGAAAGTTTGAGAGTGTTCTGGCTCTAAATTTGACCTCATATATCTATAGATACTTTATATATGAAATGTGAAAATAACGCGAACAGTGATCAAACTTATAACTCCTATAAGTAATAAAAGATAGAGGGTTGGGCAAACACGGACCACTGGATATACCAGAGGTGGGATCAGGTGCCCAGGAAGAGTAAGCATCCCCTGTTGATCGGTCACACCCGTAGTGAACTCTATATATTGTTCAGGTAAACATAGTTATCCGTAGCTAAAATCAGTGTGCCAAGAACGGCTTAATAATCGGTATAAAACACGTTATATATAGATAATCAAGTTTTGGTCTACACCCAGTATCTCCTATAGATGTACTTCTACTATTGTATCCAAGCTTTTCAATAATAGACAAATTTTGCAGTGCCTATGAAAGGTGAACATAACGAACAGTGATCAATCTCATAACTCCTACAAGCAATACAAAATAGATAGTTGGGCAAACACGGACCCCTGGTTTATATATATATATATATATATATATATATATATATATATATATATATAAAAGCACTAAAGTTCCAACAACACCCGATACCTCAAAGTGTCGAATCGACAACATGGATACAAGGTCAAATACAAAAAAATATACAAAGCACTAAAATGACCAACGACACGAACAACGTTGTTCGTGTCGTTGGTCAATTTAGTGCTTTGTATATATATATATATATATATATATATATATATATATATATATATATATACCATCTTATACTTAATCCACCTACGTGTTCTTGTTCTTCATCTTCTTTCAACTATAGTCCAGCTGGACATATCATGGTGATGTTGATATACATGTAGTTGAAAATGAATAATAGATCGTTAAAACGACCATAGAATTTGCAAAATTCTTACTTTAAACGAGACTGTTGAAACCGCTGCATCATCAACTTGTTTGTAAGTAACTTGTCTCGATTTAAAAACTGACCATACGGATAACAAGCTCTTGCATATCTAATCAGTTCAGAGATATAAACACCATATGCAGGTGATAATGGAATATTGATACATAATTATGGGAAGTTGACGACGGAGAAGCTGAAATCATCCTGTTTGTCCTCCGTTTACCTAGAGATATAAAGTTCACGGCAGGTGTAACCGGTCAACCGGGGATGCTTACTGCAGGGGTCCGTGTTTGCCCAGCTTTCTATTTTGTATTGCTTATAGGAGTTAATGAGATTGATGACTGTTCGTTATCTTCACCATTCATTGATGGTAAACGAAGTAATATCTATTGCTTATTTTATCTCAGAATTATGTACATTATGAAGATGTAAATGTATGTCAGATGGTTGGATCTTATGTATCGTATCAGCATTATTATCTATAATTTTATAATATAGGTATCTTATAATGGATGCTAGAATGAAAATATTGAGTTGATATGTATTGATATTTGAAACCATCATCATCATCATCATTAGAGCTCACCCTCTGACACACTATATCCATCATAATAAACAATTTCTGAAGTGTGATACGTACATCCACTTTATAATTCCATCTAGGAATAGAATATAATTATGATCAAGGAAGATTTTTACAATCAATCATTTCACATTTCCAGAAAACAAATCATTACAGGAAGAATACATTATTTCTATAATTATCGATTGTTTCAAAGAATTGATTGTCCTGAATTATGTACCGAAATTTCTGCATTTATCGATTATCTTCTCATCGTGAACCGATCTAGTAAATAAACCTGGATCAATAGGATCCTCGATTTTGGTTGGTTCAGCAATGCTAAGTTTATCTGAGGGGAAGACGAACCTCCCAGTTCTCGTCGCGGTCTCTTCGATAATCTTTATATTTAAAGCGCTGTTGCATGGTAGAAATAAGGATGGACGACCACTTCCAAGGATTTTAATTTTATTCACTGGTGAATCGAGCATTTCAACAAATTTGGGTGCATTTTAGTCAACGTCTGCTTTGTGCTCCCCGCTGTGAACTTCAGTCACTTTGTGAGTTCTCGTGAACTGAGGTGTGAAGTGCAATGTTGAGGGGTATGTGTCGCTACCGCACTCTGTGCACTTTATGACTACCTTGCAGTCTCGTTTGAAGTACTCCTTGGATCTGCAACATCAAACACATATGCCATTCTCCTTCCGGAGTTGTCGTCTCTCTTCAATAAACTTAACCCTGCATGATTTACATTCGTTCAAAGTGTGCTTCGAGTTAGTATGTGCAATCCACTTTTAAGCACACTGTCAGTGTTGCCCTTCGTAACTTCAGTCTTTCTAATGTTCACTTTAAGGATAAGAATGGGGTATTTATTAGAGGATCTACCAACGAAATATAGGCCTACGGTGCACAATACAACTGCTATTACAATCCCTCTTATTTCTTATCAGAACAACAATCCTCATCGTTTTGATAACGTACATATACAATCTTTCGAAATACGGATTGCATCATAACAAAAATAACATTGACCTTTTGATAGAAAATAAATCATTTTAGTGAGAATGAGATGCTTTGAATACACAAAAAGTGCGTCACAATGCATGTTGAGTATGACTTCAGCATTAAAACTATAGTGTAGAAAATTATCTGTTAGACGGATCTTTGTTGGATTTTTTTCTATGAGAAACAAGTGTTCTACAATATATATACGTCAAATTTTATAAACTATTAATTTACTATCTTCGATATCGCTATTATTTATCCATTTTGGATTTTTCCCCTTGTAAACTAGAACAGAGCATACATTTAGGAAATTTATTTTGAACAATATATGCAATCTAAAATAACAATGACATTCTGTTTAAACCATGTGTCAAATAATCATTTTTTATTCTTTCTTTTTTCTTTTTGCTGATGTATTTTCACATTTGTGTATATTTTCATGCTGTACCTCGAGGACCCTTGGCCTTTGGAAATAAGATATGAACATGCTGGGAGTTTAAGTGGCAAGCTTTGTGACAGAAAGCGTCATTTTCAGTCCCTATTTGTCCCTGGGGCTAATATCACTGTCATGATCGTGTGCAGGATTGGACAAAACAAGATGGCAGACGGCATTTCCAAACAAAGGTAGGCTCTTAAAACTCTTCATTTTACCGACTTATTAGACGACGAATTTATGAATTTAAAACACTGTCTGGCCAGGGAGGCATCATTAAGTTGATTGGTTGTTGGAATTCTTACTCATGTACACGTACAACTCTAAATTCATTGATCGAAGTTGACGATGTTGCCTCGATAGAATCCGAAGCGGGTGAAGATGTTTCTAATAATGTTTTCATGCATTTTAAGAAAGATACTTTCGGTAAAATAGACTCTGCACATATCTTTTGATGAAAACTTGAACCAGTGTATGTGATTTGTCCCTTAAATTGCCTTGGTTAGATAGATATCTTGACTTGAACATTTGCTAATGTGCAGGATTGGACTGTGGTCGTTTCCACGATAAACGTGCCGGATTTGACCTCGATTTTGGTTCAGGATTGGACCCTCTTTTTATCTTTATTTTCAAAATCCTTTATATTTTCGAATTTGGACTTCACTTTCTCATATTTTTTAGTTTGATTAATGTAGCTTATTAGATTCTCAGACATTTCCGACATGACCATGGTGTATTTTGATTTTTTTTTTTACTGTTATTAAATTACATCGTCGTTTAAGTTCCCAACGACAATTGCTACTGTAAAAATATTCCTTCAAATTGAACTAATATAACAGATCTATACTTGAATCACCAATCTTTGCTTACGACAGATATAACGCTGGCTGTTCGAATCCAGGATATATAAGACCATTTTGACCTATAAAACACGTGAGAAATTATCATCATTTTATAATCCTCTGTAACAATAAAAATTTGACGTTTCCTGAATTCAATTAACCCGCTTACATATTCCCTAATTCCAAACTCTGTTATATAGATTTTCTCCTTTGTTTCAGGTATCAAGCCCTAGAACTTCATTCTATAAGATGGGTACACTTCGAATGTGCGAAATTGGTGGTGAGGAATTCAAGACCAATTCTGAATTTCGTAGGCATGTAAAAAGGAAACATCAATCAGAGAAATTGTCTTCGTTTGTGACCAGTGACCACACACGCTTTTGCACATTATAAAAGAAACATGAAGTAAAAAAAAATTACATTGTTTTCTGAATACACGAAGTGCATACATATACCATGGCAGCCGTTTTATATATCCGTTTATGTACATTATGAAACGATTATTTTTACGGTATTATGCTTTGTTTTACAGAGATACTACTAATCTTTTACAAATGCATTTTACACATGTTGATTTGTTATTTCATTGAACCAGAAGTGTTCTTAATTTTTATATGTTATTAAACATATTTCAATGTTATTGCGTTTGTATTGAACTGATAACAACTAGCGAAAATTTGTATTGAAGAGTAACCTCTCATCTGAGCAGCAAATATTGAAGAAGAAAAAACATCATGGACAAAACTGCTTTTCATTTAGGTTCATCTTTCAGCTACAGGAGTGATATTGCGAATTTCTGAGAAAATATCCTTTTTATTTTCTTTCATCAGTATATGTACTCCAAGGTTGAATTCAATGTAATTACAAGAAACGAAAGATTTTTAAATACAAAAATACTGATATTTACTACATTCCAACAAACACTTTTACCGTAAGTACTTATCCTTGTAAGTGAGTTGGCCTCGATATCTTGCACGACATATGTACTCAAGATTATTAGAATTAAAATGATAGGGAAATTTTTCAAAAGATAATAAATCCCATTTAACAATCAAAACTGGTTCCAGCAGAAGCATACATATGAAAGGAACAAGTGCATGTGGACAGATGATTAAGTATTGAAAACATGAACATCTCAACATCTTGTAGTCTTTATTGTCATTGAACAGCTTTATGAAATGTAAACCATCATGTCTGAAGAGATTATTATACGTCAAACCATGCTCAGTTTTAATAATTCCATGCAGATATCACAAATGTTGAGTGGTTGGGAATCGAACATGGTCTACATGTGTATATACAATATAAATGTATTTGCTTCTGCAAAATGAAGACTTTTCAACATGTTGATCTTCGAGAACAAGGCTCCTTCTAACGTGTGGCAGAACTTTAGATTCATGTGCGCGGTGAAATTCTCAAACACTTAAAGATTTTCGAGCTGGCTCTTCCGGCTTACTGATAGTTCCTTGCTCCACGTGCTCTTATAGGTTTGTCAAAACCATGATTTTAGTAGGAGACATATAATAGAACACACTTCATTCACTTGCAACTTTTAAGCTTAAGGAAGTCCGCTCCTGACTTGATCTGTAAGAGAAAAAAAAATGCATGTATTTAAGAAAGGGTCCAATCCTGAACCAAAATCGATGTCCAATCCGGCACGTTTATCGTGGAAACGACCACAGTCCAATCCTGCACATTAGCAAATGTTCAAGTCAAGATATCTATCTAACCACGGCAATTTAAGGGACAAATCGCATACACTGGTTCAAGTTTTCATCAAAAGATATGTGCAGAGTCTATTTTACCGAAAGTATCTTTCTTAAAATGCATGAAAACATGATTAGAAACATCTTCGCCCGCTTCGGATTCTATCGAGGCAACATCGTCAACTTCGATCAATGAATTTAGAGTTGTACGTATACATGAGTAAGAATTCCAACAACCAATCGACTTAATGATGCCTCCCTGGCCAGACAGTGTTTTAAATTCATAAATTCGTCGTCTAATAAGTCGGTAAAATGAAGAGTTTTAAGAGCCTACCTTTGTTTGGAAATGCCGTCTGCCATCTTGTTTTGTCCAATCCTGCACACGATCATGACAGTGAATATGAAAAATTCTGAAACCTTATTGCACATCTCCCGGCCATTACTATAATATAATGTGACTCCTCCTACAGATGTAGATGGAGTTTAAGCTTTATGTTAGAAAAGGCTAGGAGCAATATGAAAATTCTGAAACCTTAGTACAGATCCACGGGACATTAGTATTCAGCTCCTAGAATATCGTTTGGATTGCGCTATAAATGTGGACACAGTTTTAGGAACAACAACGGGGACGGACGGACGAACTTTCTTTAGAAATTGCTTGTATAAAAACTGTTAAAGGATCTGATCAGAATAATTAAACACATGTCATGAAGTCTAGTTTTTAATTGATCTTGCGGAGTACTGGTGTGAAAAATTATACATTTTGAAGTTGATTTTGGAAAATGTCTATGTCTTAAGTAATGGTTAGAAGTCGAAGTTCTGCATACATGTGGATTACACAATACAGTATGCTCATGTCCATGTGTGAGAAAGCAAAAAAGACTACATAGCTCATATTTCAAAGCGTAGATATTATGAATTTTAAAAAGTTTACTGCGACTGTATGTTGTTAAATAAAAAAGCCTTAATCACCTTTCCTAACAATAAATGATATTCCCTGGGTGATTTAATACAATAATATCACTGTGCACATGCGCAGAGGTGAGTACGTAACATCTTGAACACCCAAACATAAAAAGATCAATCTCATAAACATATAAGCAATGCATAATAAAGAGTTGGGCAAACACGGACCTCTGGATACACCAGTGGTGGGAGCATGCGCCTAGGAATAAGCATTCCCTTAACGAAAACGTGAACTGATTTAGAAACGAGACTTTTCCCTCCATAACATAATTAAGAAGTGGTCGCAATAATCTGATACTTACAGTGATGACAAATGGGTCGCCGCAAGTTAGATTCCTGACCCACATGATAAACATATGTAGCAATTGTTTTTCGCCAAATGCACGGGATAATAAATTACAGAGAAAATGAAAGTTGCGGATGAAAAATGAAACACATGGAATTAGAAGTGAAAGTAAAATTATAGTTGCAGATGAACAAACAATACTAACGAAACGTGATCAATCTAAAGAAAATTCCATGATATCAAAGAGAGATATTTAGTTACTGTAGATATTGGAATGATTGACCTCATGATGGTGTGGATTCTTTTCTTCAGAAACATTATCTCTAGTGTGTACACATTTCTCTGTGACCTTTCTTAGTACGGCTTCCTGCGTGATGACCTCCTCTGTTGAATTACCAAGAGACATGGTTTCACCAGTGTTATAGTCATGAACAGCTAACAATATGAAAAACAAGTATCATTAATGATTGGTTGTAATCTACAAATAGTTAGGTATATAAAGCATAACGTATTGGATGTTGATGAATATTTTTGCACCATGTAGCTGAGTTGCAATGTTGGACTTCACATCCGCATGACTCCAGCATAGATAATCGTAGTATCCACTACATTGTAACACATTTTGCATCACAATTTATGACAAAAGGTGCTCTGGATTAAACAACAGGGTACACTAAATCTAAGTACATCTAACCGTACAGGTAATTCACTTTGTGACCTAACTGATTTACAAAAGGAAGCATCACATTTGCATTCACTCTTACGAAGAAAACCGTATTATTCTTTTATGCCCCGCTAATCACACAGATATCCAGTGCACATTCTACAAAAGATTAAACTAAATGCAATTATATTGATGTAAAATACAAAATTAAGAGTACGGGCAACACGGACCCCTGGACATAGCAGAGGTGGTATCATGTGCCGTGAGTCTACATCTTGATTAGGTAAGCAGAGTTATTCGAAGTCAATTTCAGTGTGTAAAGAACTTCCGTCGGTCTTCCAAAAGGCATGGATCGCAAAGGTTTCACTACGAATTATTACAAGGAAAGGAGATTGAACAAGGCCAACAACATGTTTTAAAATTGAAATGACAATCAGCAGAAAAAAATGATTGAACTTTTAATTATATTTTTTGGACGTTTCGCACTTTGTCCCCATACCTCCACCTCCACTATATCCGATTCTGTTAGTGTGTATGGAAAGATGAAAAAAACGAACAGTGATCTATTTCGATGCTGAATGTTTCTTTTATTCTTCATCAATTTAATTCTTATTATATCCTTTCTCTGATTGGTCAAATTCCAATTGAGGAACGCAGGTTATTTTTGTATAACCTGGTTTGGTATGGAGACACATCCCCTTGACAACCAAAAGTCGGAACTATGTTTTTCTCTCTCTAAATTTACATGAAAGCACTGTTTTGTAGCCTTCTATGGAATAGAAAGTCAACGTGTATAATAAGATACTTCGGTTTGATACACATACTGTTTTCTTGTTGTCAATTAGCGCCTACTTGTAACGCTAATCACTGTTGTAAATCATCTTTCTTTGTATGATGATCGAATTATTTTAAAATAGATTAAAACAAAGATATTATATTCGAATTATTGATTTACCATCTAAGAATTGTCCTGTTCATTTTCAAATACATTTCTCACTGGCGAAAGGGGTGTTTCATTGCTGATCCGCCTTTCAACAAAGCAAACAAAAAAAGTCATACGTCACATTTTACCACATGACGCCAATCACATTGATATGTGGACACAGTAATTTAATAAATAGGTTAGGCTCTATTGAACTAAGACAAATTGACAACGAGTTAAGATGACGACCTTCTATAGCTACATGTAGACCCTTCGTCGTTGTTGCTAAGTGAATCATTGCGCGGCTCAGTTGACTTGTATTTTCCGAGTTTATGTACATTTTGATAAACAAAGGTTAGTATCATTGTCTCCTGCATTAAATTATAAGGAATGCCTTTACATATATGTAATTCTGGGGCAAGTTATACAAGTATAACCTGGTTTGGGTCAGTTTACTTTTTTTATAATCCGCTTAGCGGATTATAAAGCGTAAACTAACCCAAAACCAGGTGATACTCGTGTAACTTGCCCCAGAATTAAAGTAATTCCTTAAATAAATTTTAACCCTATAAAAGAAACACTCAACATTCCATTTGTAACAATCTACCAAAATCCGCCTACAGAGGAGGAAATATTACCTCAATATCCAATGGAAGATTGAACAACCAAAATGGAGTAAGACGACGGTATCATGATCACCAAAACCTACCACGGGAAAGTACTAATTTATAAAGAGTAAATAGAAACAGGAACACTCATGTCAGGATGAATTTGTTTAGGACCACGCCAAACCCAGAAAACACGGAAAACAAGTAACATTTCGTTTCAACAGCTATTAGAAAATAAATCAACAGGTCCAAAATTATAAATCTACCCAGAAGGGATCTAACTGACACCAAAATAGAATTATTATTACATGAATTGAAATTTACTCCTACCACTAATACAGATGGAGTAAATTTAACAGCCGACACCGACGAATTTTGCAGGGAACTACGCCTGAAAGAGCTCTTTCAATTTTTTTCCGGATGAGGATGAATCCCCTGTACGAAACAAAAAAGGACTTAGACAGAGACAAACACCTAGATGAATACATTTATAAGTTGTCATAAGTCGTTTGCCAACTCTAACAAGGGAAGGTTGAAGAACAAAAGTAATATTTCCTTTGTGCAAAAATCAGCCATTAACGATTTACGGAATGTCCAAATATTGTAATAAAGAAGCAGACAAAGACGGAGCTGTTTTGATCATGGATAAGCTTCGCTATAAGGAAGTGATTTTGAACGAACTCCAAAACATCTGGTTTTATAATAGATTGACTACTTACGAAAATCGCCAAACAATGCTCAAAGTAGAAAAAAGATTTGAAAAAAAAATCTATAGTTTCACGAAGAATGAAAGAGAAAACAAAATTTAAAGTTAGATATAGTAACTTCTACGGCTTACCCAAAATTCACAAATTTAAGGAAATTCAAGACGTTGTGAAAACTTGTGAAAACAAATCTATAAAGTTGCCTCACGCAAACGACCTGAACATTCGGCCAATCATCGCTGGACCAGCATCAAGTACACAGAGACTAAGTAATTTATTAGACATCATACTTAAACTTCTCTGTAACTTAGTTCCTAGTTATATTAGAGATGATCAGGATTTTTTAAAGTATATTCCTGAAAATGTGAATCATAATACTATCCTCGCCAGTTTTGATGTAACCAGTTTATATATCAACATCCCACATGCGTAATACTTGAAGTCGTCAACTACTGGGTTGAAAAACATCCGGCATTTTTCAAGAATCATTCAAGGATTTTCAAAATTTTCCCCATCACTTTCCAGCATTTCAAATATTGGACTGTGGACCATACAGGGTTATATAGACAAGTGTCACCTATTGTTTCTAGGCGTACTTCATATGTTAGACCAAACGTTTGTACATTATAAAATTTATAGATATCTAGTTGATGCTCAGGTATCTGAAAAATATTTTTCAACCAAAATTATGTTACAAACGGCAGAAAAATATCAAGTCATTGACTTATTCAAAAACAACAGTACCACAGTTTTTAACAAATATGCATTTTCCAAATTTGCTATTAAAGCAAAGTCCCGAATCTATTCTTCTGTGGTGTTTCTCGATTGAACACGAAGCCAGATTGTCCTAAACATGGTCTTCACCCTCCCCAAGTTAGAGTTGAATATATAGACGACTCTGAGTAAAATGTTTTGACCGACACTATCAAGATACCTAGTCCTGGTAGTATCTCGCCAAAAGTGCTGTAAGAAACCTGACATTCTATCTATAAGTCATTAGCGCATGATAAAGCATTATGATATACATGTCCTTGAGTAAAATATTTTACACCCATTCTTAAAATGTAAGGTTAAGATAACGAACAGTGATCAATCTCATAACTCCTATAAGCTAAACTCAAAGGAATTGCTGAATAACCATGGAAATATAGACCGATATCACTGACGAGGGTAGTCTGCAAAATCATGAGAAAAATTATTTATGTCTTTCTTTATTTTCATTAAAGATAAGAAAATATCAACCAAGTTTTCAATCTTCAGACTCTATAATTCATTTTCTTCTTGAAACATGATAAAAGCATGTTCAGTCTAAACAAATCCAAAGAAGATTCATAAGTTTATGGCTTCCCCCATAACAACATATAACCTCATTTTCACATTTGAAATTCATTCCTCCTCACGTATTGTACCTTAAATTGAATATTTGTGCATAATGCTAAAATTCTGCCTGACATATTTCATGCCGATTGAGGCCATTCGTTACTTATAGAATTTGACTACATATTACTCCGTTTAACGGATCGAGATAAAGGGCTCCCGGTGGGGTGAGCGGTCAACAGTGGATACGTATTCCTCCTAGACACCTGACTCCCACCTCTGGTATGTCCAGGGATCCGTGTTTGCCTTACTCTTAATTTTCTATTCTTTATATGAGTTAGGATATTGATCACTGCTCGTTATCTTCACCTTTTCAATGTAAATAATTTCTACGCAAAGTGCTACTTTCAACTGGAAGCTTATTCCTATTTTGAATCATAAAAGTTTAATACATGTGGCTTGCAAAAAAGCATGAAATATAGAATTCGAAAACATTTTCTGAAATGAAGATGACTCCTTGCCGTCTCAGTAAACCCGTTTATCGTAGATGACTATCAGTATACATGTACATAGCTATTATTCCTTGAAGTAGCAGGCTAATATAAGCTAGCTTTCCTTTCTGTAAGTAGCTGATTGCTGGTAGCCGGATACTGACAGCTTTTCTAGATTTTAGTAGTTAACTACTAGTAGTCAACCTTAGTATGCAACCTTTCTCTTTTTAAGTAGCCAGTCACTAGTACCTGCTTACTAGTAGCTAACTTTCTGAAGTTGAAAGGAACACTTCATTAAAACATATTCCTTTTGTTTACAGTTTACGTAAGTCAAACTTTATAGAAGACGTTGTAAATTAGTGCTTGATTGTCTTGTATTGTTTCGTGCATGGTTATCACCCAGCGTGGAGGGACATTATTACTGACTCTCTTGGCATATTACCCTTCTAAACGTCTTTATACCGTATATATATATATATGATTCACACATAGGTCAACGTGTCTAAGTTGATCTTTTACAGCATGCTGCCACAAATAAGTGGTACGCCTATTTTCTTTTAACTTTCACTGTCTGAAGCAAGGAAGAATATCCATTTCTTCGATTTGAGAACTGAAATAGTTAAGGACGGTTTTGTATCATGGGGGACTAGATTTTACGAATGAAAATTACATCAGGAATTTCGTTTGTAAGTATTGACAATTGTTTGTACTACAATTACTTAACAATACGCAAGTTTAATGTAGCTATATTTTTTCCTAATTATGTCCTGAAATAACCAGTTCCTTATCATTATATGAAAGTTAAGTGCCATTAAGCTTGATTTATCCACTAGTATTTGTGACCACATCGTTCCTTATTTTTATATGAAAGTTAAAGGAAACGAAACCATACAAAACATATTTTCTTCCTATATCACCTTATTGCAAAATGCAAAACTTTTATTTTTGATTGTTTGTTGTTTTTTTCCCCATTTTTTAGAATTTCTAGCTTTTGTGTTTTGTTTTCTCCTCTTTTTCCCTTTATTTGGCCTTTGTCCGCGAATTTATAGATCTCGATCAAAGGGGTTTTGCTTCACGCACGAAAATTAATTCCCTCGAATATTCATGAAACAATAAAACAATTCTAATAACACACAAACTCAATATAAGCACATTGTCTTATCGTTAATGTTAACCTCGAGACAAGAGCTGTCAATACTGAAAGAAATGCTAAGGCAACCAATTCAATCAACAATTTCTTTAATACAGAAATATTTACAGTTTATAACCAGAAAATGAAGTGTATTGTTGATATATGTCTGCAGTTCCACTGGAAACTCCAATCCAAACTTTATCTCCTTGTTTCAGCTTTACCACCGTCATCTTGCTGCAAGGGAGCCATATTTTGGAGGTACCGTCATAACAGTGATTCCATGACTTATACGAGCCATTTACAATGAGGGACGTGTAAGCAGATTTGCCTTGCCAAGCCAGAGTTGTCCAGTCAAATACATAAAGTCCTCTGTGAGGGGCCGTGAAGACTCCCGAGGAAGCGTCATATCCATGTCCCTCATTCAGGTCCACTTTCTCAAAAACAACCTTTGAACCTTTGCCAAGATTCCTCTTATGCTTTCGCAATCGGACATCAAAGTCAACCATAGATTTACCTACAAAACTCGAATAATCAATTCACATGAATCACAAAACGTGAAAAGTTTTTAAAACCCTAATTCTCACTCTCCCAGTTTCAGTCGCAATTTGTGATAAATTAGCAGTACTTTTTCGACATATGAATGGTATATATATCAAGATATACGATAACCCATGGACTAAAGTGAAACAGTCTTCCTGAAACTTTCTAAAATGAGATTTACACAAATCTAAAAGTCAACTCTGAGCACTTTGTGTTCAAAGACTGGATAAAAGGCCACGATAACGAACAATGATAAATCTCATAACTCCTATAAGCAATATAAAATGGAGATTTGGGCCAACACGGACCCGGGATATACCAAAGGTGGGATCAGGAGCGTAGGAGGAATAAGCATCACCTGTCGACCGGTCACACACACCGTGAGCCCTATATCTTGATAAGGTAAACGGAGTTATCCATAGTCAAAATCAGTATGCCAAGAATGGTATAACAATCGGTATGAAACACGTTAGACAGCATTTGGGCCAATGATAGACTGTATTGGTATACTAGATCGTTATAACGACCATAGATGTTGAGAAATGATGTCTCTAAATGAAACTGTTTATTTGTAATTAGTAGGTACACTTGTACAAGCTCTGTCTATTATTTCTCTTCTTTTTGTTTCTCTGATTTGTTGTTCATTTGCATCGATAACAAGATAAGATCATTAGTAGTGGTTTAACATACATTGTAATAATTCTGAAATTATTGCTTTCTTTATTAGCATCGTAACATTTTCTTACCAGTGATACTTTGACACTTTTTGATAAATCCAACAGCCTGACAAGTTTCCGTAATACTTTTGTAATCCTCTCTGAATCCTTTCAGGCCGGGTTTCGGTGATACTTTCTCACACAATATCAAAGGTACCAGGAGTACCAATAGGGATATTCTCAAAATCGGGTTCCAAAACATTCTGTAAATCATAATGATATTCTTTGTAAAAGAAAAAACTTATTGAGTAGAGTTGTAAATAATGAAATGAGGATGAATGTCAGTACAGCTAATAATAGAATGGAAAGATATGGTTGGGATTTCGTCCGTATTTACCCATCTCTCTATTTCTTCTTGCTTATAGGAGTTATGAGATTGATCACTGTTCGTTATCTTCACCTTTCTTCTAGACTCCATTTTAATTTACACTTCAAACTAGCATGTAAACTGTTAAACTGTGATTTCGTCCAATCTAAAATACAAAAAATCCAGAGGGAATTGTGTCATGACATACAGCTTGATTTTGACCCACTTTGTGTCGATCAAGAGTTTGCTCGTGTGCATCTGCGAACTTTTGAACCAGCATCACAGGATGAAATCATTGAAGTCATTATATCGGCACCACCTAAATCCGCTGAATTGGATCCAATACCAACATCCTTACTGAAAACATGCCTGGATAGCGTTCTTGCCCTAGTTACAAACGTTACTAATCAATCACTCAGTCAATCTGTGTTTCCATTATTCTTTAAAAAGCTGTTGTTCGTCCCCCCCGAAAAAAATCAGGCCTAGATACACAGGAATACAGGAATTACAGACCTGTTTCAAACCTCCGGTTTTTCTCCAAAATTCTTGAAAATATTGTTGTGAAACGTTTGGATCATCACATAGAGTTGAATCATTTACACAACAATGTACAGTCAGCATACTGTGCCTGCCAGTCACCGGAGCCAGCTCTACTTCGTGTCCACCACGACATTGTATCAGCATTAAATGGTGGGTCCTGCATTGCATTAATCATGTTAGATCTTTCGGCGGCCTTTGATGTCATTGATCATCCTATTCTGATAAGACGTCTTGAGTTTGCTTTTTGGTATTTCTGGCTCGGTTCTTAATTGGATTTAATCATATCTTTCAGAGAGAACCCAAAAAGTAGCCATGAGATCTACCTTCTCCGATGATTTCAGTCTCAATTGCAGCGTACCACAATTATATGTCCTAGGACCTCGGCTCTATGCCATTTTCTCCAAACCTATTGGTGCAATATGTCGTAAAAACAATGTTCTAGATCACTGTTATGCATATGACACACAAGTATATCTAGTCTTCAAACTTAAACATGACTGACAAAATACCGCTAGCCGTCTTGAGGCTTGTGTAACGGACCCGAGTTGATGGTTTCTCCACAAGTACGTTAGTAATTAGTGAAACGGGAATTACCCGCGTAATTACACTGTTAATTTGCAAGAATAACCCGCAAATATGGTTACCACACAATTTCGTTGGTAATTAGCGAAACGGGAATAACCCGCGTAATTACTCTGTTAATTTGCGAGAATAACCCGCAAATATCACCTACTTATAAAACACAAGAATTACCTGTGTTGGACTCTCTCGGTTGAAATGATAAGACTTGTTACAGTTAACCTATTTTATTAATTTGGAAACCAAGAAGTTTCCTATATATATACAAAGCTACAAACAGATATCTCGTAATTAATTAATATAAATAACTACATGAGACGGGAATCACCCAGACTCATGCATAAAACTCAACCTTTGACAGTATTAATAAGAGGGGGTGGGGGTGTGACTTGACTAACACTAGATGGCAATAATCCGTCTAGTGTGAACACTCTAGAATTACCAGCATGTACTTCTAACCTACGATAAGGTTTAACTAAAATATTCTGATAAATAAAATAATAGAATTATTTTATGAATTGTCAATTAAGCTAGAACAACAGATTTTCCCCAATTATTTACTGTTCAGCTACTATAAAATCCACTAAAATTTCCCTCAAATGTATAAAGTTATTGAATAAATCTTATTTATATTACAAATAGATCAAGAGAATAACCCTCAGTCAATTGTAATTTCTTCATATAATTCCTTAGTAAGATAAAGAATTACCCGATCTTACCAGGCCTATCGTACTTACAATATTACTTTCAGTTATATATAGTATTTATAGAGTTCGGGAATAACCTAATTCTATAAATGTATCAAAAAAATCTAATAAATAAAATCCCAATGAAAAGCATTAATATCCCTACCGAAATTATGCGTCCTGTATGTATAAGAGAAAAATCGAGAGTCCCCGGCAGAGCCACTGCGTTGCCTTTTTATCCCTACAGACCGTCCCCCGGGCAAAGCTCGTGCCTAGTGGGAAACCAACGGCAGGGCTGCCGGTGTCGCCGCTGGACACCGGCCCTGCCGTTAGACAGCGGCCCCGCCGTTTGACACCGGCTCCCACGGCAGATGCTAGTAGGTCTACTAATAATAAATTTTAAAATCCTACAAAATATCTTTTACATAAAAAGAATGATAACCAATACAATTTACATAGTATAGATTCTAGATTTACATATCGTAATAAGTTTTACATGCTAAAATGAGAATCGGGCTCGAAATACAAACGTAATGTAGGTCAATACAGCGATGGCGCCGACGACAAAACCACGAGCTAACAAGGGTAGAAAAGGTAGTTATTTCACTTATAACACAACATTTTGATAATATACACGCCTTATAGAATCATCGCTGACTTAAAAACATTATTGTTTATAGGTCAAAATTAAACTCGAACGAGGAAACAACACACAAACTTCATATAGTTATACATGTTAAAAAAAATATAGGGTAAGTGTCAAAAGCATACACTCGATCACATACAAATACGATCCTCTCAACTCAAACATAGGTATCCAAAATACGACATATAATCCGACATTATTTTGACATCACTTATCCCTTCATGTTTACAATAAAAAAATGTAACAGTAAATATTTAACATCCAAACGCAAAAAGTGTAACGGTAAATATTTAACATTAACATCGATAAATTTTCACACTTGTATGGACGAAAAAAAGATGTGGATGTCCTCTAACATGCTAAAATTAAATAAGGACAAAACAGAGTTCATTGTTTTTTCACCGAAAACCATAGTCACTGACTCACCATCGTACCACCTGAACTTTGCCGACACTATTATCAGTAAGACACCGTTTGTGAAGAACCTAGGTGTATTGTTTGATAAGTCACTTTGCATGCAAAAGTAAATATCATATGTGTTTCGTGCTTGCTATCATCAACTCCGTAATATCGGACGAATACGGTCGCTCATAACAGAAGATGCGTGCAAGACTCTAGTATGTGCCCTCGTGACATCTCGGCTCGACTATGCCAATGTTCTTCTTTTCGGTACTAACACAACCGACTTGGCAAAACCACAGCGGATACAGAATATGGCAGCACGAATCATCACTCGTACCAAGAGAAGTGATCACATAACTCCAGTGCTGATTTCTTTACATTGGCTTCCTATTGACAGACAGATTCAGAAGATGACACCAAAATACTTGGAGGATGTGATCACTGTTTACCAACCGAATCGTTCCCTAAGATCTGAAAATTCACTGACATTAGTTAGATCTAGATGTCGAACCTCCACATATGGAAACAGCCGCTTGGATGTGGCAGCAGCCACACTCTGGAACTCTCTGCCTGATACCCTCCGCCGTTGTCAGAATTTGAACACTTTTAAAAAACATTTAAAAACACATCTTTTTAGACTTGCATATTATTAGTATTATAGGTAGTTGAATCTTTATGGTTTCTTTACCATCATTTTAACATGACTTTTTCAAGTGTATAATTGTATATTTATTTCAACTATTGTATTTTATATCATTTAATTGTACGGCGTGGAACTTTTTTCATGCATATCATGTTTTAGATTATAGTAATTTTACTTCACATTATTGATGTTTTTCTAGCATTGTTTTGATATTATCTGTCTTAGTGCTATTATGGTTTTCTTTTACTACGTTTATAACATGCTGTATCATTTTTATTGTGTGCAGTGTTTTAGAGTGGTTATTCATAGTCATATAGGGCGCTATATAAATAAATATTATTATTATTATTAAACAAAGAAAAGTTGATCACGGCCATAACTGTAAGTGTCTGAAATCACAAGATAGCCAACAATTTGAACAAATTTAGAGTTCCCAAAGAAAATTATATATTTTTTGGAAATTTCAAATACATTTTCTTATTCAAATTGTGAATTTTTATAGGAAAAACCATGCACTTACATGTATCCGATGACTCCCACTCTAACAAGGATGTAAACCGTTTATTTGACTAAGATTGTTTTATCAGTTCAGAAATTGTAGATGCTACCCTTGTCATCGGTACGACATATCAATATGCTGCTAGGAAATCTTAAATTAAAACACAAAGGTACACATATGTTTAGAATATACAGGCTTATAAGCCCAATGTTATTTATTACAGTTGTTTTGATTGGACAAAAATAAAGCTGAACAAGAGTTTACACATCAATAAATCCGAAAATGCAATGTATCCATATGCGTCTGAAAAGAAATAATATAGTATGGGGAAACTATTCAAAGTTTCGAAATTGTGAATACAGTGAATGGGTTGGAATTATAAAAATCAAATATTCTTTTTAAAGAATTTATTGATGTGTAAATCCGGACATTGTACTCACAACCTTGTCTGGGGTTTACACATTGATAAATTCTTCAAAAAGAATGTTTAATACAATGATATCTATATGTACATTCTGCAAAATCGTATAGTACAGATGTATGTACATTTCGTGGTACCATTCATAAATTTAGATACCATTACATGTTATATTACGCAATTTTTAAAATAGTAATCAATAAATGAAAATCATAACTAAGCTAAAACAAAATATCGATTTTATTCAATTTTGGTAATTTTTGAGACAAGTGTTTTTATTAAAGTATTCCATGTACAGTAAAATATCTGTATCTCGAATATGGTTTATCTCGAATACCCCGCTTGAGTCGAAGTCGACCGCCGGTCCTGGCCGTTTTCCCTATATAAATGATTAAAAAAACTTCTGATATTTCGAACACGGTAATCTCGAATACTTCGCTTATGTGGAAGTATTTTCAAGGTACCATACCCTAAATTCACCTGGTTTATCTCGAAGTGCAGTCAATTTTATGCTCTGCTTACCATACCTGGCGTCGTTAAGTCACACATTCACACCCGCGGCTACATCAATTTTAATTAATGACCGCTAATCCACACTCGCCTTTTCCGGGTAGACCCAGGTCGCAATAAATGGTTTAACAGCTTGGGTGATTAGTGAAGCCTTCCAAAATTACGGCTAAAGTTCACCGCCAATTATGAACTAACACACCCGATTCCAGGGATGGTGTTTTGAATGACACACGCTCTATCATTAACATGTGGGTTAGATAAACGCACAAAACCGTCGAAGTACGCTTGAAAGTAATGCTCTTAATAAATACAATGCATTTAATAATACACGCTTCATCATTAAAACTAGTACAGAGAAAACACGAAAATTTATCTAATAAACATTTAAAAGTTTGATTTTTTTCAAAATCCGTCTTTTGTTTCTTACGTGATAGGTTATTTCATTACAGCGCAATAATTACATCCCAGTCGAGCCTGGACATCAGTAAACTTAAAGTAAGCATACAGGCACGATCATCTTAATTTTGAAACACATTGTGAATTCAATTGGATGTTTATATATATTAAAAAAAAACCAAAATGTTTGTCTTTGAAATTCCACAATATTAATTTATCAACTTGTATTATAAACTTTAAGAAACGGCAACGGGGTTTTTGTTTATAATGCAAATCCCATACTATGCATCAAATATCCTTCAAAAAAAATATCCCAGATCGATTTTGGATATCTCGAACCCCCGGATATCTCGAAGTTTTTTCGAGGTCCCTCGGACTTCGAGATAGAGATATTTTACTGTATAATGAAAAGATAATGAACAATTTTGAAGGATTTAGATCAACATAAATGTTTATTGTTGAATAATGATGAAAGTGAAGCACATGCAATTCACATGACTGGTAAATGATTAGAAGCTGACCTTATTGCACTTAAGACGTTTTTGGAAGAGTTGTCTGCCCTTTGTAAAAATAAGAAAAATCTAATTTTCTAAAAATGTGTGTGGTCAATGATTAATTTTATTTCATATTTTCATGAAGAGAAAGTGTACTTAACTTTCTACTAAGAGATTTTGTATGAAAATATAATTTCTTTTAAAAATATTGTAATAAAACATGCTATTCCCATATACTTCAATGTTAAATTTTAGGTGAAATAAATCAAGGAGTAAACAAAATTTTGAAAATTCCTATGGTGGATTATTTTTATTTGATGAACCCTTCAAAATGATACCATGATTACAAAAATCTCACCATACTTTTATTAGATATGAAATATGGTCATTATACATTGAATACCTTAAGAAGTATGCAAAAAAAATGAAGTGTTTTGTTACTTACGTTTGAGATAATGTCTTCAGTAACTTAGTTAAATTCAATAAAGACTAAGTTTAATTGTCCTTTGGTGCTTCCTTGACAAGCCTGTATATATAGTATATAGACATATTAATGTTTATAATCATGTTACACTGTAACAGGTTGTGTACAAATTAAATTGAAATTCGATACGAACACACGCCCTCAAAAGGTTGCAGTTTAATATAAAATTGGAATTATGTGGTCAGTAATATTTTTCCTTAAAAGAGCCACTGGAGTGTTGCATCTATACATTGCCGTAACATTGATTTTATTTCTGATTAGACATTAAATTCACGGACTGAAAACATTTTGAAAATATTAAGCTCTACAATAGTTAGAATTCTTGTATTAATTTACTGAACTCCATCCAACTGACTCTACTGAATCAAACAGGAAACAGAAATTAATAATCAAAAGCATGTCACACAAAGAAACTTCTAAAATGTTAATGTTTCTATCTTTCATCCCGAAAAAAGAATTTCAATCTTTTTACCAGCATTATCTAACCAAATGTATGCACCGTAAAAATGACCTTAACTAAACTTTATGTCTATTAAACTAACACTATGATGCATACGAAATTCATCATTCTAAAGATTAACGTATAGATGTATGTAATGCAAATCTATGAAGTACCCACGACATTAATATTCCAGTCAATGGCTCCAATGAATATGAGTTACCGTACCTATACTGGATTCCTAAACTACATAAAAACCCTTACAAACAAAGATACATTGCTGGATCCAGTAAGTGCTCTACCAAGCCCCTATCTTTGCTCCTCACGAAAATGTTAACAGCTGTAAAGGAGAAACTTCAAACTTACTGTGCGACTACATATGCCAAAAGTGGTGTTAATCAAATGTGGATTCTAAAAAAATTATAAAAAACTTTTAGTAAACTTGAAATCACAGATTTTTTTCCCAAATCAATAGCATTAAAACCTATGACTTTTCAATACTATACACGACCATTCCTCACGATAAATTAAAGACTAGACTTTTTGACATCATTGACAGGTGCTTCTTCAACAAAAACGGAAAACGGAAATATTCATATCTAGTGATGAGTCATTCAAAAACTTACTTTGTTAAACACCACTCTGATTCCACTCACAAGTACTCTGAAGTTGAAATAAAAAATATGCTAGAGTTCCTCATTGACAATATCTTCGTGGTCTTTGGTGATCAGGTCTTCCAACAGTCTGTTGGAATTCCCATGGCCACGAATTGTGCTCCTTTGTTAGCTGACCTGTTTTTAGATTCATATGAAGCATAATTTATTCAAAAACTTCTACGTGAGAAGAAAAAATCTCTCGCTGTGGCCTTCAATTCGACTTTTAGATATATCGATGACGTTTTGTCTATTAACAATGATAGCTTTCATTCATATGTCGATTTGATATATCCCCGTGAGCTCGAAATAAAGGACACCACAGAGTCGTACACTTCTGCTTCATACTTAGGTATTTTATTGAAAGTAGACATTAACGGCAAACTGACAACTCAACTGTATGACAAACGGGATGGTTTCAGCTTCTCCATCGTCAACTTCCCATATTTATGTAGCAATATTCCATTATCACCTGCATATGGTATTTATATATCTCAACTGATTCGATATGCAAGAGCTTGTTCTGGGTATAGTCAGTTTTTAAATCGAGGTAAGCTACTGACAAACAAGTTGATGGTACAGGGATTTCAACAGTCTCGATTGAAGTCAGCATTTCGCAAATTCTATGGTCGTTATAACGATCTAGTTCGTCAATGCAACCTCGTATTGGGTCAAATGCTGTCTGACGTGTTTCATACGGATTGTTAAGCCGTTCTTGGCACACTGATTTGACTGCAGATAACTCCGTTTACCGGATCAGGATATGGGGCTCACGGCGGGTGTGACCGGTCGACAGTGGATACTTACTCCTCCTAGACACCTGATCCCACCTCTGGTGTGTCCAGGGGTCCGTGTTTGCCCAACTATCTATTTTGTATTGCTTGTAGGAGTTATGAGATTGATCACTGTTCGTTATCTTCACCTTGTATTATCCAAACACAATCTGTATAAGATAGATATATTCAATAGATTCTTTGATTTCCGAATTCCATGCTAATAGAAAAGATGAATACTAAAACAACACCAACACAAGGACAATCAACGACTTCTGTGATGTGGTGATTAAACATTTTTTTTTTTTTTTGCACGCTGTTTTTGGCTATAATAGCTCTAAAATTTCATTGCTATTTCGGATTTCAAACATTTCGGTTGAGCATCACTGAAGAGACATTATTTGTCGAAATGCGCATCTGGTGCATCAAAATTTGTACCGTATAAGTTTTACATTAGTGTTTTTTAGACTTAGGCCCGTTGAATTACTTTAGTGATGTTAATAGTCTTACTTATAATCAAAAGCAATAATAGATGATTTGATATAAATAATGATTCAAAGTGTCCCCTGGTAGCACTACTGATTAATTATACAAGGTATTTAATCAACTTCGGATATGTACTTTGTGCTTACTCACCCCTTTCCAACTTTTCTGTGGCCGAGTGATTAGAGCATCGTGCTCAAAATCACACGACCTCTCACCTCTGTCGGAGCGGGTTTGAATCCCGCTCGCACCGGTAAGTGAGAAAATGTCCCAGTTTACTTTCGGAAGGTCGGTTGTTCTTCCTAGATACATTGTACCTGGGTTCTCTCTTCCACCAATAAAAACTGGGCGCCGCCATATAACTGAAAAATTGTTCAGTGTGACGGAAAACATCAATTAATCAATCGATTTCCAACTTTTAAAACTTTTTATCAGTGAAGCCGAAAGTCTCTATCAAAGTGGTGGCGACTTTTATTCAATGTGGTAACTTTCACAGGGGCCTGATACACCATTTCAAATTATTATAATTAACAGAGCTCGGTTAAACAATTTGTTTCGTTTCGTTTCAGTAGGTTTTGTTTCCGTAGATTTCATTTCATTTCGTTTCGCACTTTACAGGTACCCTTCTGAGGAACATTTTCTTGACAAATTAAAAAATATTAGATACTATTAAGCTATCTAATTCTGATGGTATATTGTCAAGAGTGCTTTAAGAAACCTAATATTCTATCTATAAACCCTGACTAAGCTTTATAATATCTCCACGAGTATTACATGTCTGCCAAAAGTCCCATTTCACGCTCATTCTTAAAAACAAAGGACATATTTAGCAATATTAGACATATAGACTGATATCGCTGACGAGCGCAGTCTACAAAACCATGAAAAAAATATTTCTTTACTTTCATTAAATATAACAACCTATTGTCTACCAGAATGTCAAACTTCAGACCCTATAGTTAATTTACTTGGTGAAAGGCAAAGTAAGCGTATAAGGCTCTCTTATGAGTAGCCATGAAATATAAGGCGATTCCACCCGAGGGTTGTAAAACAAGTTGTGAAACTCGAGGCTGGGTTTCTGTGAACTTACATAATACACCAGTTGACATATTTTATTCATAATTTAATTTAATTTTCGATATGAGGAATCTGTGACTGTTGTTGAGTGTGCGGTAATTGTTCAAAGGAATGTGTATTTTTTTGTCCGGTCACATACACCTGAAAATTATCAGGGACATTAGTTACAATCTAGCGTTCGTCAGTCGAGGCAAAGTAAGTTGCAGGCTAGTTGTGTATTGATTATTACTTAAACACGCTCATGAAAGATATTCACTAACCAAAAAAAAAAGAGTTTGCTTTTATTTGACCCACCTTGGAAAATGGCAGATATTTCATATATGAGGTAATTGCACCCAGGGAGACACTAAGTCATTAGCTAGAAAAAAGTGGAAATCGAAGCAGCTAGAATTATAACTGATTAATGAATTAACTCATGTAGGTTCGTCTACACAAATAATTTAAATGGAAACACTTACATATTAAAAGAAAAAGACACGGGTTTATCTTATTCTACAAAACTTTTGATGGAGCATCTCCCTCTTACGTGCATGAATTATTACAACCTTACAATCCAATCCAATAATCTTATTACTTAGAGTGATTGTCGCAGCCTGTGGTGTAGGATAGTTTTTACCGTCAATTGTAGAATTTTGAGACAGTCTCAGAGAGTCATAAGAACCCTCTCACCTTGACTATACACGTATTCAAAATGAAATTAAATAAAACAATTCTTTTGACAAGTTATTGCAATATCTCTGTGTCGGGTCTCTTGGAAAAGAAATAATTCATTGTCAGTTATATAATGATGACAGCAACTTTAAGGAATACTTTCTCCCTGTTGATATAACGATCATTAGCTCAGGTCAAGTATCATCTTATTATTATTAGTCCTGTATACTCCAGCCACCAAAAAAAACTTGAAGATTCTACAACCAGAAATGCGCACTATACTGAATCATCCCCGGTGATGAATCTCACAACTCCTATAAGCAATACAAAATAGATAGTTGGGCAAACACGGACCCCTAGACACACCAGAGGTGGGATCAGGTGCCTAGGAGAAGAAAGCATCCCCTGTTGACCAGTCACACCCACTGTGAGCCCTATATCCTGATCAGGTAAACGAAGTTATCCATATTAAAAATCAGTATGCCAAGAACGGCCTAACAATCGGTATGAAACACGTCATACAATATTTGACACGATATGAGGTTGTATTGACGAGCTAGATCGTTATAACGACCATAGAATTTGCGAAATGCTGACTTCAATCGAGACTGTTGAAACCCCAAGTACCATCAACTTGTTTGTCAGTAGCTTACCTCGATTTAAAAACTGACTATACGCAAAACAAGCTCTTGCATATCAAATCAGTTGAGATATATAAACACCATATGCAGGTGATAATGGAATATTGCTAAATAAATATGGGAAGTTGACGATGGAGAAGCTGAAATCATCCCGTTTGTCATACAGGTGAGTTGTCAGTTTGCCGTTAATGTATACTTTCAATAAAATATCTAAGTATGAAACAGAAGTGTACGACTCTGTGGTGTTCTTTATTTCGAGCTCACAGGGATATATCAAATCGACATATGAGTGAAAGCTGTTATTGTAAATAACAAATTGTCATCGATATATCTAAATGTCGAATTGAAGGCCACAGCGAGATATATTTTTTCTTCTCGTGTAGAAGTTTTTGAATACATTCTGCTTCATATGAATATAGAAACAGGTCAGCTAACAAATGAGCCAAATTCGTGTACATGGGAATTCCAACAAACTGCTGGAAGACCTGGTCACCAAAGACCACGAAGATATTGTCAATGAGGAACTCTAGCATATTTTTTATTTCAACTTCAGAGTACTTGTGCGTGGAATCAGAGTGGTGTTTAACACAGAAGGATAGATGGTACGTACTTTTGTTTCAATATGTCTAATGCAGGATTTTAATATTCCTGTTATGCTTTTAACCCATTCTGAAAATGTATCAAGCTCTTCTTTTTCATATTTAGCCCATCGTCTGGCATAATCTTCGACATAATTCATAATAGAGATGAAGTTATGTGGCCAATTAAAAGACCGATATTCTCTGTATTTAAGACCTTTTAGAATAAGTGATTTGAGGTGCTCATTTACAACTATATCAACATCACCAGTAATGACATATCCAGCTGGACTATAGTTGAAGATGAAGAACAAGAACATGTTGGTGGATTACGTATAAGATGGTCTATATCTAGGCACTTCAAAGTTTGTTTATAATTTAAAAAGTTTGGATGCAATAGTAGAAGTATAGCTGTGAGAAATACAGGGTGTAGACTTGAACTTGAAATAAGTTGGAATACACGACTCAACCCTTTTATGACGAATAATGTTGCTGATGTTGACGGCATCTATTCCTGTATTGATAACTACAGAGGCTGATATCAAAGATTCGTCATTGACACTGTCTTATTTACACGTCAAGTATAAAATTACATCCTTGAACATCGAATGGGATCCCATCCCTGCTTAATAACGGGACTCTCGATTGATTTGAACGTATTTTATTGTATATAATATATACAAAAGGATAAGAAGCAAGTTCGTACATGTAGAACTTATGAGTCGTCAACCAATTACCGGGCTTGTCTGCATTCTTATAGATACATGTAGCATACCGATAATATGACTGGTATATGAAAGGTATGGATATGATCAGATTAATTACTATCAAAGAAAAGAATCACTTTGAAATTGGATACTTATACACACTTTCATGAATCTTGCAGTGGATCAGTGGTAGAGCGTTCTCTTCGTAACTGGGATGTCGTAAGTTCAAGCTCCGCTAGTGCCATGGTCGCAACAAACCTTTGACGTAAACATACAGAGTGATTGCTCCTTCGTCAAACGCTCGGCACTTAAAATTGAGAATCACTGATGTTGCAGACTTCGAAAAGTAGGTCCCGTATCGCAGAGGTTGTTAACACGTAATAAAACCATAAACCCGTTACTGTTACATGTACATATGTAAGCGCTAAACATGTCTTGATTTGTGGTACTTCACCTACAACTGTTTTGGCAGGGTACTTTTATGAACGTTCTTATCGTGCGAACCCCTAAAACGACACGGGACCGCCGTTTCGAAGACCATAGTCGCTTTTAATACCGGACGACTAATGTGAAAATCACTATCCATGACTTAGTTTTAAGGAGGCGATGGAATCACGTATCGAACGCCGGACTTCCAGTTGCGAAATAACTGCCTTCACCACTAGACTCCCACGATTAATGGTAATCAGTTCACAATATTCTGAAAATGATCAATTCCACAGCACTGGGTAAATCTATTGTTATGGTCACGAATATTGTATTTGAGTCTACATGTGTTCATTATCGGTGTGCAAACTATTTTGTGATATCTCACAACTTAACAAGACTATATGGCCTATCTTCAATTTCAATCATTGTATCGTCTCTTTTTATTTCTCTGGTCATATAAACTTCTTTACCAGTAACATGTTTGGGAGAATCTTTCTGAAAATCCAACAGTCGGCTTTCTGATGCGCAACGAATGATATTGTCAGAACATTCTCTGCCTTGTTCACCATTACCAATGTCGACGCGACGAATCCGAGGAGGTAAAGTGTTACCTTTTGTGAGGGGAGAATTAGTTATGTCTGATGGTTTCAATGTCACATACATTTCCTCGTTTTGGTCTAGATACCCCCGTTTCTGTGTTCCGTCCTGACTGATAATTCTACTGTGCTTTTTCCTGAGCTGGAGACGACTATACTCACAATCATTATCAGATCTATCATAAACGTTTTGCTTTGTTTGATTTCTGATTCCAAAATTCCCGGTTCCATCTCCCCTGCAGGCTGAATTATCGAATTGTCTAGAAGTACTGCTGTAATCATCAAATTGTGAGTATCGAGTTTCGGCATAGTCGTCCGGTTGCTCCTCCTCAGCTAGAGTCGTATCGGCGGGGTCTTCGCCACCTTCTTGTTGATTAACATCACCACCTTCAAGATATGAAATACCATGTATTTGCATTGAAATTACTATTTGAATTGAAGGACTCCTTGTGCTCATGCTGCAAAACACTTACTAATGCAGAATTTACGGCTATCAATAGCAGAATTTAATTCATTAATGAAAAACATAAAATATATTACCTTGGCCGTGGTAGATGGAACTAGTTTTGCACCTATAAGAAGAAAGCAAAATTTCTTCATTGCCTTTAAATTATATAGATATATCATTTGATTATCGCAAAATTCACAAAATTGTGCAATTTTACCGTCCTGTAGTCTTTATGTAAAAAATAATTCCAACGCAGAAAATTGTAGTTAGAGAACCAATCAACAGGAAGCTAATTTGAATCCAATGGTTGTTGCGATAGTGGTATGGGTAGTTTTCCCCACTAGTGCTGTAGTCATGAACAGCTACAAGTAATATGTTGATGGCGCTACCAATTACGCTAGAGAGGATGCATATATGTTATGTAATCTTCAGGGCTTTAATCAGATTAAATCTAAAGAAAAATATCTATATTTAGAAAATTTAAAAAAACCGCCCAAAAATTCTTCAAAATTCTGACCGCCTCAAAAACGTTTTCAGCGATATGCCCATAGTGGTTTTAAAATAAACAAAAAATCAAAAGGCATTATGGTATATAAGAAACAGAATAGTATATATGTTAGAAATAAGAATTTATGCGAGCCGTGAGGTGCTAAAAAGTGTACTTTATGTCAATATGTCATCAATATTAATCAATTTGAGGACTGTAACGGTAACAAGTATCATATCAAAAAGTATATCATTTGTAAATCCAGCAATGTAGTTTATGGAGTGTTTTGCAGAAAAATGCAACAAAATTGTATATGTGGGAGAAACTGAGGTAACTTTATAACAAAGGCATGTTTGAATTTGTCATTTATTAGACGAAAAACTGATGACCCTACTGTAATTCATTTCTATACAGTTTCTCGTAGTATTGACGATTATTCTCTAATAGGAATTGAAAAACTTTACAAAGATGACATTTATCATGAACACTATGTTTTAACATTCAGTGTCTTATGATGTCGAAATTTGTTTTGCTTTGTAATGACATCTAGATTTTTTAATTTCAACGTTCTGCTGTTTGTGACGCAACGTCGCTATGTTACTAAATGTAAAGCTTCTGAAGATTTGAAATGAAAGCGCCAAAGCTTTACTAAACGTCTTCGTGTATCTATTTTATTCTTTAACTATATATATATATATATATATATATATATATATATATATATATATATATATATATAGCAAAACCATCATCAAACGCGTGGTAATATTATATTATAATATTATTATATTAAGGTATAAAACTTAGTGACCTGGTGTCATCCCGTACCAGGTCACTAAATGACTAGGTAACGAATTTACCCCACCGATGACCTATTTTGATAATATGCGTGAGGCTATTGCATACCAGAACTACAGACAACACCATACCATAAATATTCCTTATTCAAAGACGACTGTATTTAAACGAGCTTTTGTGGTCAGACAAAATCATACCATAATTTTTTCCGTGCATTGCACATGTTGCATAGAGAGCTGGGTTTAATTCCAGGCTATTGAGAGGAAATACAATCCTATAACCTAGCCAATTCATTTATGTGCTTCATGTCGCATCCTTTTTGAAGGAAGAATACAAAATTCAAATATAACAATTTAATAAGAACACTAACAGATATAAATATAACATCATTAAACAGATATCACAGTCTATTCAAATTGATATGAACGTGATGAACACAGAACTGGCAAAACATGGCACAAATCACTACAATTTTCAGTTATTATTTTGATATGTTTATGCTGAAGTTGATTGTCCCTATTGTGCATCCGTGGGAAGCTGGCATAATTTGCCTGGTCTGGACACTCGAAAACCTGGTTTCTGTTTGAGATTGTAGAGTATGATCACAGTTAAAGTCACCAAAGAGATCCGAAATGTTGATTCCCTGCAATTCGGCAACCGTTTCATGATCACCATGTTCCTGAGGTAATGTCACCAGGCTAGTGTCTCCAACAGATTCGGGTGGAGGTAGAGCAAGCGTTGCAGTGCTCGGTAAAGCAACGACAGTTTTAAAACTCTGCGGTGCAAGACTCTGCCCCATTGCCTGTCCCATGGCGATTTTTTCCTCGGTATCGGTTCGTTGGTAGACTGTTAGAGACTGCACTGATTTATGTCCAGTCACGGCCATTATTTGTGATGGACTAAACAAACATTTGGTTAAAATTGTAGCACCAGTGGCCCTTATTGAATGGTTGGTATAGATTTGTGACAGATTTGTGTCCTGGCTTAGTTTTGACATGAATGATGCTAGTTTTTTCTCACCCAATCGCACGTTACAGTACCAAGTTTCATCATCATCGTCAAACGAATCCCTTGGTCTTTGCCATAAACTTGAGCAACTGGGATGGAGTTTGCCAATATACTTTTCAAAATATCTTACCGGACAGAATGGAGATCCCAGGGATTCTGGCATCACACCGGAGGTGGTTTCCCTGTCGTTACCTCTATGGTTTTTAGTTAATTCGTCTGTACATTTCGCCACATATTTCAGTCCTGATTTTGGTTCCTGCATGACCTCAAACGTTGATTTTGACATAATATGCATGTTCTCTACAGATCTCCGGCAAAAGTATAGCCTTACATCAAATTGAACTTTATTCAAAAGTCCGTACGGTGTTTGGGGATTCATTTGTTTCGACTCGTACAGTTTTTGACGGTCACTCTCGTTAATAACAGGATGATGTTGTACACTCCCTTTCCCTATCCGTTTTAGCTCAGCCAGGGCAGCCTTGAATGACACATTTGCATCGCGAAATTCGTCATCTTTTATAATATCAAATTTCCTATTATATGGGGGGTCCCGTAAGTACCTGTTGATCGCATGCCTCATGTTTTCAAACGTTGTGGCCTTGTACAATTCACCATCCTGTTTTCGTGCATTCATGTAGAAATGGCAAAGGACTTCGTTCAAGCGAACGGCATCGAATTCTTCGAAATTTTGATTTTGATTGAGTTCTCCTAAGTAGGCCTTTAACAAACGAGCTGCCTTCTGATTGCTTCGAATAGTTTCTTTGGAGTTAATCAGTAATTTCTTTTTTTCGATCTCGTCTGCTGCCAAACTTGCAAACCGTTTGGCCGCCATTGTTGTTGACAAATGCAACAAGAAAGATAACTCGCAAGGACGCCTGGTATAAATTTTGACGGTGACCTGGGATAGAATATCCCACGTCTTCACGTGACCGTAATGAGCCAATCACTATTCAGGATCCCCGCGCTAACTTGTCAGAGGTGGGGTAATACAAACACTCTTCAATTTAAAGTTCAGTTATGCAGTCATGTAAACGAAATTTCAATTAAATTGATAAGTCCAATAATGTTGCAATCATGTGTCAACGAGGATACATATTTTTTGGCGTTTAGTATCCCTCTTGTGCAGATCTATCTGAATTCAATTGTGGAAAAGGAGAGATATATATAGTATGACAAGTGAAGATAACGAACAGTGATCAATCACATAGTTCCTATAATGAATACAGAAAAGAGTGTTGGGATATAACAGAGGTAGAATCAAATACCTAGGGTGAGTATCTCCTGTCGACCTGTCACACCTGCCGTGAGCCCTATATCTTGAAAATGATATAAAAGGATGAAAAAATCTTACAAAATCCCTCTTTTTATATACCTTTAAATGCCTTCTTTAGCATAAAAAATCTAGTGATATTCATAATGATTTTCTGACCATTTCTTTGAAAAAAGTATGTGATGAAAATTTTATTTAATCGAAGTGAATGAGGAAGTTTGGAGTGCATTTTCGTGATTGAAATTTGTATTGCTTGAAAAAGATTTTTCCCGGAGATAGACTATTGAATATTGAATGTAGTCAATATGAACTATATACAGAATACATCACTCCTAATGTTGGCGTCATTTAGTTTCTCGACATTGGAGAAATCGGAGTATGTTTCCATGGAAACAAATACATGTACCTATATTGAAAAAAAGAAACAAAAACAAGGGAAAACTATTTTCTGTGACTAAACGATTTTTATGAAAATCTAATGACTTAACAATATACATGCAAATGATAGAGAATATACTTTTTGTGCACCCTGTAGCTGAGTCACAATGTTGCTCTTCACATTTACATTCATTTTGACACAGATAACCGTAGTATCCACTAACACAGTCTTCTTTACAATTCCAACCAAAGGTTCCCGGCTTGCATTCTACAACAAATGCAAGCAATTATAATGACATTTAAGCGTACGTTAATGGTCAACTTAGACACCCCAAGTGTTTCAATATTATTCAAAAAACTTATATATTAACCCTTGAGTTCTATATACACTATACATATAAGATAATAAACAGCAATTGATGAAAGGTGAAGATAACGAGATGTGGTCAATCTCATAACCCTCATAAGGAATTCAAAACAAACATTTGGGCAAACGTAAAGCCCTGGACACACCAGAGGTTGGATCAGGTGCCTAGAAAGAGTAAATATCCCTTGTCGACCGGTTACACCCACCGTGAGCCCAATTGATAAGGTAAACGGGGTAATCCATAGTGTGAATATAGGAATACATGTCCTTCATTTCCACAATTTAATGATAAATTTATGTTCATTATGATCAAAATGTTTAACATAGCTTAGATTGTACATACCCACACAGATGTCCTTCATTTCATCGAAATAATAATTGTAACAGCAAGTCGAGTTAAACCTAAGACAATGGTATAATCCAAAATTAAAATACACATGTGTAAGCGCATATTTTGATATACACGTTGCCCAAAGGTTATACATATCTTTATCCTTTCAGTATACTTTGTAAAAATGACTATGGATAAATCATGTTGCTAAAAATGAACAAAAAGTTAAATAATTGAAATTATAGATTAAAGCATGCTCTATTTAACATGTATACATACTTGTTGCAGGCATCCTTATTAGAGTTCACACCCTGGCGTATGATTGCCATAGTAAACCACATCAGAATAAGAACACGTGCATCCATTTTAAGATTCCATATAGGAATAAAAACTATTATTCATCGAGGAAGGTTTTACATGTAATCGCTAGGCATTTCAGGAAATGTTCTAATTTTTATGTGCATACAAGGAAAGAATCATTTATCTTGGATGAAAAAAGACCATTGTGTCTCGAGAAACATTATACTATAAATGGTTTAAATTCGTCAAAAACCTTTTTGGTAATTCTCCAATATATTAAGTGCAAGGATAGGTACGTCTAGGCAGGTTACGAAAATCTTTACTGGAATAAAATCCGCAAAACAATGTGACGTCGTAATTGAAATAAGTAGATCACCAGGTCTATTTTAAATTCCGATTTCATCTTCATATACGCTTTATGTGTGTATGCAAGGTGAGGATAACGAACAATGATCAATCTCATAACTCCTATAAGCAATATAAAATAAATAGTTGGGCAAACACGGACCCCTGGACACACCAGAGGTGGGATCAGGTGCCTATGAGGTGTAAGCATCCCCTGTTGACCGGTCACACCGCTGTGAGCCCTTTATCCTGAGCAGGTAAATGGAGTTATCCACAGTCAAAATCAGTGTGCCAAGAACGGCTTAACAATCGGTATGAAACACATCAGACAGCATTTGACCCAATGCGGGGTTGTATTGACGAACCAGATCGTTACAACGAACATAGAATTTGCGAAATGCTTACTTCAATCGAAACTGTTGAAACCCCTGTACCATCAACTTGTTTGTCAGTAGCTTACCTCGATTTAAAAACTGACTATACGCAGAGTATTGCTCATTTAATCTTACCACTTTCAGTAAGAAATGGTTATCAAACATTTAAACACGAAACTATCTAGCCTTGTTTTACATTTTCCACGGATACTATACAGTTTTCTTTAAAAGTTTTCATAACAAATGATTCTAGCAGTAATATTTCTATTTCAACTTCAGAGCACCTGTGCGTGGAATCAGAGTGGTGTTTAACAAAGTAAGTTTTTGAATGACTGATCACTAGATATAAATATTTCCGTTTTCCGTTGTTGTTGAAGAAGCAACTGTCTATGATGTCAAAAAGTATAGTCTTTAATTAATCGTGAGGAATGGTCGTGTATGTTGTTAAAAAGTCATATGTTTTAATGTTATTGATTTGGGAAAACATTCTGCGATTTCAAGTTTACTAAAAGTTCTTTAGAATTTTTTAGAATCTACATTTGATTATCACCACTTCTGACATATGTAGTCGCACAGTAAGTTTAAAGTTTCTCCTTCACAGTTGTTAACATTTTCGTGAGGAGCAAAGATAGGGGCTTGTTAGAGCACTTACTGGAATCAGCAATGTATCTTTGTAAGGGTTTTTATGTAGTTTAGGAATCCAGTATAGGTATGGTAACTCATATTCATTCAACCCATTGACTGGAATATTAAATGTGTTTAAAACTGAAGCATGGTTTTGTAGAATTTCATCTTTTGAAAGGGCAGTTGGAGTATAAGTACGATTGCCAAACGTGGAATTAATGCCAAGTTCGTTTAAAATACAGTTGTAATAATGAGCCTTACAAACAAAGACAATGTTGTTACTAGCTTTGTCAGCTGGAACCAAAACATATTTCTCATGTAACCTATCTAATTTTTTTTATCACTTCTGGTTTACTAAACACAGAAGGATAGACGGTACGTACTTTCGTTTTCTCCTAGGCACCTGATCCCACCTCTGGTGTGTCCAGGGGTCCGTGTTTGCCCAACTATCTATTTTGTATTGCTTGTAGGAGTTATGAGATTGATCACTGTTCGTTATCTTCACCTTGCATGTGTCTAATGCTGGATCTTAATATCCCTCCTATGCTTTTAACCCATTCTGACAATGTATCAAGTCCTTTTTCATATTTAGCCCATCGTCTGGTATAATCTTCGACAGAACTCATAATGGAGATGCAGTTCTGTCGCCAATTAAAAGACCGATGTTCTCTGTATTTAGGACCTTTAAGAATAAGTGATTTGAGGTCCTCATTGTCAACTATATCAACATCACCAGTAATGACATGTCCAGGTGGACTATAGTTGAAAGAAGATGAAGATCAAGAACATGTTGGTGAATTACGTATAAGATGGTCTATATCTAAGCACTGCAAAGTTTGTTTATAATTAAAAAGTTTGGATGCAATAGTAGAAGTATAGCTGTAGGAAATACAGGGTGTAGACTTGAAGTTGAAATAAGTTGGAATACACGACTGAACCCTTTTATGACGAAGAATGTTGCTTATGTTGACGGCATCTATTCCTTTGTTTGTAAATTTGAGCTTAAGGAACTGGCGGCATGATTTGGAGGGAATATCATCCAAAGCAACAATACTATCATTTTATGTGGAATAAATTCAATAATAAGCATCAAAACATTTTAATAGTTTTGATATGAATTAATAATACAATGATACTACCTTAAATACCTCTAAATCTCAAACATGGTTTTGAAAATTTTCACCTTTTGAAAGGGCAGTTGTAGCATAAGTACAATTACCAGAAGTGGAATTAATGTCAAATTCGTTTACGATACAGTTGTAATTCTGAGACTTACAAAAATGAAAATATTGTTACAATCTTTGTCAGTTGGAACCAAACATGTTCCTCGTGTAACGTCTAATTCTTTAATCACCTCTGGTTTACTAAACACAGAATGATAGATGAACAGAATACTGACAAACAAGTTGATGGTGCAGGGGTTCCAACAGTCTTGTTTAAAGTAGGCATTTCGCAAATTCTATTGTCGTTATAACGATCTAGTTTTGCCAATTCAACCTGTCATTGGGTCAGATGCTCTCTGACGTATTTCATAACAATTGTTGGGCTGTTCTTGGCAAACTGATTTTGACTAAACTCCGTTTACCTAATAAAGATATAGTGCTCATGGCGGGTGTAACCGGTCGACAGGGGGTGCTTACTTCTCCTAAGCACCTGACCCCACCTCTCGTGTGTTCAGGGGTCCGAGTTTGCCCAAATATACATTTTGTATTGCTCATGGGATACATGATATTGATTAGTGTTCATTATCTTCACCTTTTATGGTACGCATTTGTGTTTTAATGCGTCTAATGCGGAATTCTAATATCCATCTTACACTTTTAATCGATTCTGACAATGTTCGAATTTCTTCTTTTCATACTTAGCCCATCGTCTGACATAATCTTCGACAGAATTCGTAAGGGAGATGCAGTTCTGTCGGCAATTGAAAGACATATTTTAATCCTGGAAGGAGGGTAGCCTCAGTAAGCAAAACAGTAAACAGGAAGGAACCGATTACTGTAGACAAAGAATTATCATTCCAGTGATTCAGAAAGTGATCCAGAAATTAAAGTTAAGGTCCTTGTTTTGAGTTAACCTAGTTTAGCTGATTTTCACCGGCTCAGTGAATTGAAAGACCTCCCTTTGTGCGATATTAAATGGAATTAGCTGATATCGAAATCCATCATTTACAGAAGAGGAAATTCGGTTATCATATCCAAAACAGGAAACATACTGTCAAATGTTCTGGTTTAGTAGATACCTAGAAACCACAGGATTAGACATTTCTTCCAGAGATTTTATTTTCTTTTATTGCGGGGTTACAGAAACTTCTATACAGTATTCTAACTACAATGTTTCGGAATAACTCTGAAATTCATGGTTGATGGGTAATAAATTATACTAAGGGTGGTTGTATATAGATAAAATAATAATAATGGTTTCCATGAATTTGGGCTTGGAAGTACACATATCATTTACATACCTTTGTTCTATGCGATCTTGTAACGAACACAACCAACCTATTCACTTTTTCTGTTATGTTTTATTATCAAATAGTCAAGAAAATATTTATTTTCGGACGAGGGCACTGAAGAAGAAAATCAATTAATTTCTTTACGTTTTACATTTCGTAATTTTTCGTTATTTTCCGTAAATGCATTTTGCGGGTTTTGGAGCTCATGCACATGCGCTTTTGCGTTTAGTATATACATGTATACTGCTACTGGTCAGTGTTCGGACAGTGCGAGGTTCGTTACAAGCAGCAAATGTCGCTTTTGTATTTCTGTGTCTTAGCCTTCCCTCCCACCCAATGCATTTTTAGTTTTAAATTCATATGCTTTCATTAGGGATTTTTCAGTTTTGTCCATTTGATGGTAGGTTATTAAAAGAGATCTTGTAACGAACGCAACCAACCTATTCACTTTTTCTGTTATGTTTTATCATCAAATAGTCAAGAAACTATTTATTGTCGGACGAGGGCACTGAGAGAGAAAATAAGTACTAAAATGCATAGGCGCGCGGGTCAAGGATACGATAGATAAAGAATATATAGGGAATTCAAACTATGATCGTAAAAAAAATTTCACACCATGATATATGTTTAGATTCTTGGAATATTGTTTACTCAATATATACTAGTATGTTGTAGGAAATGGATTTCATAAACCTTTGAAAATTCGCTTTACCCACAGTATGCTAAAACGAAACAAGATTTGCAGCTACCTAACCTGATGAGAAGTAAATCATCATGAAACCGTCGTGAAAAGAATAAAATATCCAATACATGCTTAAGTGATATTCTTGTTATTGGTGAACTATTATAACATGTATTCATACATTAACTCTAATTGCATTATTTTTAATCTCCTAGAGTAGCAATTGGCATACCGAAAGTGAAACGAGAGAAAGGTAAGTGTATTCTGAACTCAGTTCAGTCCATCGTGAACTGTACGAGAAATGGGGAACTATAGGAAATCTACATTGTTGTCTTCCTTGTCGAATTTGACTTGGTCTGGAAGGTGGACATCATCAGTCATCTGAGACAGCAGTTTGACGATATTATTTCCATGGGAACGCTGCACGTAATCCAAGCAAGGGTGTGATTTTATATTAAGGTCTGAATTCTAAGTCACGCGGCCGTCAACAGGGAATGCTTACCCCTCCTAGGAACCTGATCCCACTTCTGGTGTGTCCAGGGCTCCGTGTTTGCCCAACTATCTATTGTGTATTGCTTATAGGAGTTATGAGATTGATCACTGTTCATTATCTTCACCTTACTTATGACGATTTTTAAAATTTCAAATCACACAATCAGTAACGTGATAAAATGACATACTCTGAAAGAAGTCCGCATGCGTCACACAGTCTGTTTTACAACGGCGTCCGCCGATGTTCTAGTCTTTATCATCCTTGAAAAACATGAATTCAGGGCAGCTGAAATTTATACTTTGGATCTATGAGTTTCCTTCCACGTTCTTATATAAATCTTAAAAGTAGAATTACTGAATACCAGATTGATAAGATTTTATTTCCTGCTTAATTTTTAATAAGACAAAATAATGAGTAGACAACATTGCATGTGGAGTTTTATTCGTTCATTTTCTGAAGTGCAAATTCATATGTATGTCAATGAAAAATGAATATATACGAACAGTGACAACGTTAATTAAAACGAGAATTGAGTAATCTCATAAAAATACAAAATTAAGAACAGGTCAAACACGGACCCCTGTATATACCAGAGGTGGGATCAGGTGCCTGGAAAAGTAAGTATCCCTTGTTGATCGATTATGCTCAACCACGAGCCCAAGATCTGGATCAGGTAAGCGGGGTTATCCGTAATTAAAATAAGTTTATATAGAACAACCTAACAATTAGTATGGAACAATCAGACAAAATTTGACCTAATGATAGGTTGTATTTACACATACGTTAACTGTACATAACGCTAGAAGTAGCTGCAATATAATATTATTTCTTTTTTCACCCTAATCACATGCTTAAAGATTGTTACGAGCTACGAATAAAACAAATTTTGCATTACATTTTCTTTTAAACCGGTCCTTAACCTGATAAACAACGCTATCCATTGTGTGTTCCTAGTATATTTAATCCAATGGCATTTTTTCACTCCAGAACCTGAGAAACCACCAGGTCCATTTGAATTAAAAAGTCACCTTTGGGTAAAGTGAATTCATGTTTATTCAAATAGGAGATAATCGAGGAAAGGCAAAAACAAGGCCATATCAATATTCAAGCATACTCATTTTGTTCAAATTAAAGTTTGTTCAAATTGTGGTTCACTGAAGTAAGGTGGGACCACAGTAAGATATCAAAGTTTTACATTTGAACTCGTGTATAGGAAATATCTTCAATTTTCAAGGCCAAAAACAGTCATATTGATAAACAAGCATCTGTAGGTGCTTCGAATTTTAATTTGTTCATGATTATTGCATGGATCCCAGGGGTAGTGTGGGATTATAATAGAAGATTCAGGTTTTTATGGGAACATGCAGACAATTAATTAGAACTTCTTTTCAAGAGTATGTGTACCGCACTACATGTCTCTTTAGATTGAATTGCAAGCGTTCCGAAGCTGTGTGTATTTAAGTTTATCATTCCAATTATTAACCCCTGGGTTAGGATGGATCAAATTTAGCCCAATGTATGTAAATAGGGAAAACACTTTTTAAAGGGTTTTGTCTGGGATTGCAACGTCATATTACTCATATTGGCATTGCGACATCTCCATGTTGCGTGAATTAATACTTGTTCATTTATGTTGTAACCCCAAGGGCAACGTTGTGGACACAGTCTAGGGTCATTTTTTTCATTGGAATAAGTCTTTTTTAAAAACCTAAAATTGCATCAACTAAATAACAGCAGGGCCAAGTTGAGTCGGGTAAGCAATATGAGTCATGAGTCTCTGCCTTATTACTTGTCTTTTAATGATTTGAGGATAATGAATTAACTAGACTATAAGGGCGAACTTCTACGCTGATGTCTGGTTTCAGGCATTTTTTCCTGTACATATAATGGTGACTGGGATCTCCCACTGCTGTTTTTAACGTATGTGCTTTGATCTGATGAAGATATGGTTCTGACAGTGTACGAAACGATGGACGTGACGTCATATCGGTGTCATTCAGGGTAGTACTGTAAAAACGCCGCGGAAGTGACATAAAGCTGGGTTGTTTGTGTTGATGAAAGGAAAGGGGTGGCTGCTTCCTTTGTTCATCAGTCATGTGATACTGTTCTACATGGAGAGTCTTATGTGTACTGTATTCATTATCATGGTGAGGTATCCTCTTTTTCCATTCGATGTGATCATAATTACTCTCTGAAGCGCATTTCCCATGAATATGATTTTTCTTTAAGCGCAGTGATGGCATTTCGGAACATCCTCCATCGCTGCTACACGTAGGGGGAGTTGGCACAGCACACATTTGATTACGCTGAGAGCACTGTATTTCGGAATAAGGGTTTTCATCTTGTTGATTAACATAGTAAGTCATGAAATTGGATAATCCCATGTTTGTTTCATCTCGACTTATCTCATGTCCACCTGTGCCTATAGAATTCAATTATCAAATTAATATCCACTATAATTACGTTATACGAATTAATGCTGGAACACAAATGTCCTTAGCTAAAACAATCAGAATAGTTTTCTGTATATTATTACATGAAAGTAGAAGATAAAAAACAGTTACGAATTTCATAACTACCATAAGGAATACAAAATAAAGAATTGAGCATACACGAACCCTTGGACATACCAGAGGTGGGATCATTTGCCAAGGAGACAGATCACCAACCGTCTCGAGCCCTATATCCTGATCAGGTAAACGGAGTTATCCGTAGTCAAAATCAGTGTGCCAAGAACGGCCTAACAATAGGTATGAGACATGTCAAACAGCATCTGACCCAATGGTACATTATGTTGGCAAACTAGATCATTATACCGACCATATAATTTGTGAAATGTTGACTTTAAACGAGACTGCTGAAACTCCTGCACCATCGACTTGTTTGTCATTAGCATAACCACAGCGTATGAAGTAACCATTCATTTCTAACAGATACTGTATTTTTATTTATGAATCTGTATATCCTTAAACTGTTTACATTTTTCCTGATTAAGGAATGAAATAGTATAGGGTTTAAGTGTCTTTGTGACATTCAGGCCTTCAAATGATCAGGACACTGTTACCAGTCTAACTTTCGATATCATTGAAGGTGATTGACTGAACGTTTTAGAAAAAGAGATTGACTGAGAACAAAGGCCGTCATTCAATAAACAGTAAAGATACTGAATATATTTTGTCCCAGAATCTACAAGTCAAAGTAGTAGCTTTTGTAATCATTTAAAGTCATAGGATACCCAAGATTTTTGGCGCATGGAATAAAATTTTGCTGGGAGTTTCTGGAATATAATCACGCAACAAGGTAAATCGGTCATTGCTACATTTCAATTCTTGGGGAATTATTTTGCAATAAATATTTCTGAATAATGCAAAAAGTAAAGGTGCTTTCACAGAAAGATATCGTGGTATTTATATTTTTTTTTAGAACAAAATCTTAACAGTTTAACACAATGCTCTTTAAAATATTTACCCTGCGTGTTTGATCTAGTTTGCCGATACAACCTATCTTTGGGTGAAATACTGTTTGTCATGTTTCATACCGATTGTTGGGCCGTTCTTGGGACACTGATTTTGACTACAGATAACTCTGTTTTCCTGATCAAGATCTAGGTCTGACGGCAGGTAAGACCGAGTTACTTACTTACTTCTGGTATATCCATGGGTCCATGTTTGTCCAACTCTCTATCTTGTATTGCTTATAGGAGTTATGAGATTGATCACTGTTCGTTATCATCACCTTTATAGGAGTTATGAGATTGATCACTGTTCGTTATCTTCACCTTTATAGAAGTTATGAGAGTGGTCACTGTTCCTTATCTTCGCATATCATGCTGAACAGTTGATATTGTTAAAGAATTACAATACGGAAAGACTTATTTGTTTTAATTTTATTAGTTTTTATCATTACTGAATTAGATAATTATATGGTTGATTTAGTTATCAATAGACCATACTGATTACTGATTCGAATATAGATACATGTAAAGTATTATAGTTGAAAATTTGTAATACTAAATCAATGAAACTAAAAGTATAGTGTTGAGAACGCACCTAGCTCTGTCTGGTGAGAAATGCCCAGTTCCTCGTGAGAGTGAAACCTTTTCTTCTATCTGTGACAATGAGTAACACATAAATATATTTCGTTTACTTTAAAAAAAAGTTCCTTTAACTGAACTATACTAGGTATACATATGAACTCGTTACATATCTTCACATTATTTTCAGATGACAAAGATTACCTTTGAAGCTTACCGAAACTGAATATAAACACAAGAACCAACCACACCAAGTACTAGTGTCACTAACGTTCCAATCAGAATACTGCTCAAAGTTACCCAATCAATGTCTTCACTGAGAATTATAGCGGGGGTAGTAACTAGGCGTTCAGCATCTGTTTGTGAACTTTCAACTGATGACGGTAGCGTAGGAATCAATGCACTGAAAACTCCCAAGTCACCTGCTGATGCGTAATTGATTTAAGATTAGAGAATGAATAGATAGATGGACATGGGTGTTTCATGAAAGAAAAGAAGAAATGAAACATACTGTTGATGCACCCTGTTACATAATTACAATCCCGGGCAGCACAAGAACACGTCTTTTGACACAATCTTCCGTAAAATCCTGCTGTACACTTTTCTGAACAGTTAAGCCCAATATACCCGGGAAGACATTCTAAACGAAGAACATTAGACCATTTCAAATGTATTGTGTAATGCATGAATGTCAAGTAAAAACGTTACGGTTACCTGAGTAAGTATATATTCATTGTTCTTAAAATAGTGTCTATTGTGTGACGCATAGCTGTCAAGTAAAGACGTTACGGTTACCTGAGTAAGTATGCATTCATTATTCTTAAAATGTTGTCTATTGTGTGACGCATGGATGTCAAGTAAAGACGTTACGGTTACCTGAGTAAGTATGCATTCATTGTTCTTAAAATGGTGTCTATTGCAGCTCGTGATATTACATATCAGAAAATGTAAAGATGTAGACCATTACCGACACATTCTTGGCTCTTGGTATCCTTGTATTGATTGTAGCAGCAGCCAGAATCTTGAAGTCTATCAAAGTCAGGGACATGTTAAATATTTTTATATTCGTTTATCATGAAGTCAGTATAACTTTCCACATCTTACATCAATATACTATTCTACTCTATCCTATCTCTATAAGATAACTTCTTTTAAAGAGTTTTTCATCAAAATTTAAGAAGGTATGAACATATGTTAAATTTGATCTCAAGTTTCTAAAGATTAAAAATTACATATTTGTAGCTCAGCCATTCTTTTATAACCTGAAATACAGTTCTTTTTAAGATTCAGAAAGAACATTTATAAATATATTACTTTTTACAAGGAAACATCCTGGTCGCTGTACTCCTATGGTTTATTACTTTTTGGAATTTTTATCCTCCTCTGTATATTGCACAAACATGAAACAGATTTCTCGCTATCTATCAAACATGAGCCATATATATTGTAATCTATCAAGTGGCTATAATAGTTTTTTTCCACACGGAAGAAAAAGAAGAGGGTTTTCTCTCTTCCATAAGTGCACTATTGGGTATAAGTACAAATGAGGAATGGTCACTAACCTTAGCAAATGGTCAGACGGTCAGATATCTGACCATTGAAAGATTTACAATGTCAAAGTCAAACGACGTCAAAGAATTAACACAATACGAGCACACGTAGGAACAGAGACAGGTGACAGGTCCCTGTTTATTTTGACAACATTCAGTTCCTTATTTTACATGCAAAGTTAATTACTTTCACATATAAAGTAAGATATATTAGCTAATACGCCCGTGCTGATTGGTGATCAACTCTTAAGTTCGTTCTAATACGCCCGTGCTGATTGATGATCAACTCTTAAGTTCGTTCTAATACGCCCGTGCTGATTGATGATCAACTCTTAAGTTCGTTCTAATACGCCCGTGCTGATTGATGATCAACTCTTAAGTTCGTTGATGGATCCCTGGTGTATGCTCAGATGAAATCAAGACCTAACATTATGAACATTACTAGTGAAAGATCCTTGTTAATTACAGAACATTGCTAGTGGAAGATCCTTGTTAATTACAGAACATTGCTAGTGGAAGATCCTTGTTAATTACAGAACATTGCTAGTTAATTATCCTGGTTAATTACAGACCTCCTGAAAATAGCACTTGTGGGCGCTTGTGATACCATGATGGACAGTTGCCACGCCATTCCATTTGCTAATACCTAAATAAGAATTGGAACTGAATTATATCATCTGGAGTTTGCAGGTTAAGGTAGATCTATACTCGGTCTTAAATGGACTACATCATGAAAAAATTGCCTTTACAAGATAATTATATATTCCAGTAATAGATAGACATTGGAAAATATATATGTTGACACGCTATTTTTATTGTTATTGCTATTCAAAAGCACCCCACGAACAAGAAAAATGCACTCCTCCTTTTTTTTTTCTTAATAATTATTATTTTCCCAAACAAATGGGCTGTAATAAGCATCATAGACTATATACTCTTTATTTAATGGCATGTAATGATTTATTCTGATGAATTGGAATAAATATTTTTATAATGTACACTTTGTGAGCCAAAACATATTAAAAGAAATACTGTAGGAAATACCATTTGACGTACATATTAGTCTTTTCCCTAATTTTTATGGACTAAACCTTGAATGAATTGGTTTTAATTTACAGATTATTATCTTAGAATAAAGATTTGATGTATCCATGTGAGCTCAAAATAAAGGACACCACAGAGTCGTCCACTTCTGCTTCATACTTAGATATTTTATTGAAAGTAGACATTAACGGCATACTTACAACTTAACTGTGTAACAAACGGGATGATTTCAACTTCTCCATCGTCATCTTATCATATTTATATAGCAATATTCCATTATCACCTGCATATGGTGTTTATATATCTCAACTGATTCGTTATGCAAGAGCTTGTTCTGCGTATAGTCAGTTTTTAAATCGAGGTAAGCTACTGACAAACAAGTTGATGGTACAGGGATTTCAACAGTCTCGATTGAAGTCAGCATTTCGCAAATCCTATGGTTGTTATAACGATCTAGTTCGTCAATACCACCTATCAATGGATCAAATGCTGTCTGGCGTGTTTCATACCGATTGTTAAGCCGTTCTTGGCACACTTGTTTTGACTGCAGATAATTCTATTTATTTGATCAGGATATTGGGCTCACGGCGGGTGTGACCGGTCAACAGGGGATGCTCACTACTCCTAGGCGCCTGATTCCACCTATGATGTGTCCAGGGGTCCGTGTTTGCCCAACTATCTATTTCGTATTGCTTGTAGGAGTTATGAGATTAATCACTGTTCGTTGGCGATGAAGAAGCTGAAATCATCCCATTTGTCATACAGTTGAGTTGTCAGTTTGCCGATAATGTCGACGAACTAGATCGTTATAATCTCTACTGGTCATGAAATCATTTACATGTACATAAATTGGATGTATGTACATGTACACGTACACCACTTACGCTGGTCTAAGTAGATGCAATCTCAATAAGGAAATAATAGATACCGCCAAAATAATTTTGAAAAATTTGAGAGGATGAGGAACAATTGACAAATTCATGACTGTCGGTGAAATGAAACAATTAAGTTATTTTCAGATGATCTTTGAAGCTTGTGTCAATATATGTAACATTGTAGCAGCGAACAACTACGATATCTGTGACTACTGGAGCAGTGAAATGTGAACTTTTCTTTTTTTACATGAGCGCACAATGTATTTGTTGATGATAATTTGAAACATATTCTAACCCAGATCCCCCATGATGCTCGTGGAAATCTAAATTGATCTGACCTCCCCCTTTCCCATCTGTTTCCCCCACTTTCTGATGCCCCGCAATTCCATATGTTGAACATTTGGATCATAGTAAAACTTTTACAGTCATGAATATGCAATGTACAATGAATGCATCACGAACATGTACAATGTAATTGACACGCCCTCATCCACCAAAATGTTTGTTCTCCAACCGATTTTTTTCTAAAGAGATAATAATCTCTTATCTCCCCCTTTTCATTTTTAAAAAAAAAAATCCTCACAAAAATCTCAACGTAAAATTTGACTGATAAGAACACCAAGGAAGAAATTGACATCAAATATTCATATAGCATATCTCCATGTAAAAATCAAATGGATATCGTTAAAATATCACATTTCGGAAAATGGAAGCGTGGTACCGCATTTACATTTTATTGTGACGTAGGACGATTATAGGTTTACTTTAAATCACCTGAATTTTCCATCAAGTATCTAGATATATTCATGTAAGCAGCACACACCGTGTGTGTTTGATTATGGCGCCACACACTGGTGTGACGTACATGTTTTACGTACTGCAAAGAAAAAACAGACAATATCAACCGAACGGCTTCCATGTGATGGCATACACCAGATACATTAAGACAGCAATAAGCAAATTCCTCTACACAATGGCGAAAACAAGATATAAAATTTATAAATGATACAAAATAAAGAGAGAAACGAATGCCTTGACATACCCACCGTGAGCCGATGTCCCAATAAAAAAAAACCGGAACAGCTCATGATCAAAATCAGTAAGCATTATACCAAAAATGCACTAAATATGTCAACATAATTATAGAATAGCAAATTCAAAAAGTTGTTCAAAGGGTATGATACTGAATAGGACAAATCCATTGACTCCACTTATTTGGCACGCTGTTTTTGGCTGTAATAGCTCTAAAACTTCTTTGTTATTTCAGATTTCAAACATTTCGGTTGAGCATCACTGAGGAGACATTATATGTCGAAATGCGCATCTGGTGCATCAAAATTTGTACCGTATAAGTTTTACATAAGTAAAGATTTACATACAAATAAGCACTAGCATTTGTGATTATGTTAATCCGTGCAAGAGTCAGCTCAAGTCTCCTGAGACTGCTACATAGATCTGAACCAAAAACAATAGCTATAGTTTATTATGACAAATAAATGGAAATGTTGAGTTGTTGTGGACATAATGTGATTGTTATGATCAAGTATTGAATAAGTGGAATATTAAAAGAATGTGCCAGAATTCAATCACTCTTTTGATTCTAAGGTGGAGACAGTAAGGAAATAGAGTCGTACAATTATCTCGCCCATCTACAATAGAGCAGGTAGTGTAAAAGTTTACAGTGTTCTTACTAATTGATAATTAAGTGCCACCACGTATGTATTAATTTCTCAGAATATAAAGCCCTTCACAGTACTGACTTTACAATTATTGTAGATTGTCTCCAGATTTCTGAAGAAAAGTGCCTGGTTTATATGTGTGGATTTGAAGATACAATTGTATGTTATTCTTGTCTGTAAATATTGCAGAAAGCTGTTCTTATTGATACACATGCTCTTGTTCTGCTAATAATAGACATACTTTTTAAAACATGTACATATGCTTTAGAACTTATCAACTCCTTTGTCATAATTCTAGTACTAACATTAGAATTATCTGTATCACACTCGCTAGTTTATTCAGAACTCCTTTGAATTTTTTCTTCATTTGACATAACTGAACTGAAAATGCCAAAATTCACAAATATCCGTATTGAACCAATGAATATTTAGCTGTATCGACCTGCGCAGTTGTGCTCAAAAGCTCAGGAGCTAACTTCCTTAATAAACTGGAACAAACAACGCTATGGATGGACAATGAGGGAAGACAAGTTTAAATCTCTTACTGCCTATGTATATGGATCTACTCTCAGTGACATGTAATATGTAAATCATTAGTCATCTTGTGTTGTTAATCTCCTTTAGAAAAACACAGAATTTATGGGATTTTTTAAAACCAATGTGAAATATTTCCTGATTTTATTTTTTGGTTTTATTTTTCTTAAACGTTCTTTCTGATCTTTGTAATACAGTTGAACTGTTGTGAATATCACGGGTTCTGTAAGTCCAAAACATTTGACGTTTTCCTGGCTTTTGATTTTGAGTTTGAAAGGTACCGTGCGAGAAAAACGTCATTTCATTGATTACGTTACGTGTTTATCATTGAATTCGACTGGCAAGTATCTAAAACCGGCCCCCAAAAAACGCCTCCACCAGTAGGCGGCGAAATTCCCAATGTACGTAATGGCGCCGGTTCTGACGTTTTCCTGGAAAGGTAAATATCAGAATCATAAAAAAGCCCGGAAAACGTTACATATTTCGTAGGTGTGGCACGCTAAAGAACTCTCACTGCTCAATGGCCGTAAGTACCGATCATAGACCTAAATTTGAAGCCATAAACCGGTCTCGGTGACGTCTTCATGTGAGTAAAAAATTCTCGAGAGGAACGTTAAACAAGAGACAATCAATCCACCCATCACTTGGGAGACTGACATTTGTTTTGTCACATTTAATCAATCTGTATTATGATATTTGTCTAAAGAAAATTACACATTGTAGAATTCATATTATGTGTGCATATTTTGATAAATTGGATTTCGTTTAGAAAAAATGGCTTTAAATAAATAGCTTTCAACAAAATATGTATATAAAACTGCCACACGTATCCTACTAGCTACAAGAGAACCGAAAGTGACACATACTTATCCAACTTGTGTGGTTGTTTACCAGTATGTGTATATCCCCTTTGCTAAAAATACCCTAAAAGTCAATGTTCTAGAAATACACTCAATAGTCAATGTTCTATGTACTATTGATGGATACAGGGTGTGAAATATTTCTAGATCACCAATTCGATTTTTCCATATCTTCCGTTATATGCACTCCGTACACCAGCATACATTTTATCACTTGATAATGACAGTTCAGAACTTTGAAATTGGAGGTGTTCATTGTACTGTAAACTAATTTGAAATAATGAAATTATCATCTCACAAATTAATAAAACATAGAAAGACTAAATACTATTCTAATAAATAATTGTAATTGTAATTAAAAGATTTATATAGCTCCCTATCAACAATAGTTCTCTAAACCGCTTTACAAATGTGAAAGAAAAGATAATATAAAATCGATGTGCACATACATGTGAATACAATATTCATTGTGTCAGAATTAAAATGCGTAGATATTAATATTAATATATAGCGATATGATATGATTACCCTAATAACATGAAAGAATTTAAACAACCCCTGGGAGTAATTAAATACATAAAAAGGACATAGGTATAATAAGAAACAAACAGCAGTTTTTTTTGTTAACAGCACTGTAAGAACTGTGTGTAAGAGCACTAAGTATATAAAAATAGCCACAAATTAGTCGTTCATTTCATAGCATAAAACATGGAAACTATCACAAGTTTAGAATTCTGATGAAGTTCATGAGAACATTTGTAGAGTCTACATACACAGAACATACATGTATGTAGATACAATATCAATCCACATCACTGAGCGAATATCCTAGTTTGACCACTTCATTAGTGAGTATGCAGGTCACAGAGAAAAGTATCAACACAGGATTTCAGTAAGGCCGTGTCCTGTCAGGGTGCTACACGGAGTTATCGTCCACAGGACTTCAACTAATGCACGCAATTATTCCAAAATTGCTCTGGAATTCGTGTTAATAGGGTGCATTCTACATCATCATTATGGCCGACTTCCTTTTAAAATATGAATGAAAAGTAAAATATCAGCAATATTTGTAATTGTTTTTAAATCTAATTGCTTCACTGGGTACACATAAGCTCAATGGGTTAACGTGTCGACTGCTGAACTGTAGATTGCGGGTTTGAGTCCAGCAATGGGGGTATAAGTTATTCATATTACTTTCTGCTGAAACTGCATTTTTGACTAAATAAAGTAAATTTGAAAGACTTCAGTTTGAAAATAGTATTGTATACATATCCATATCAAAAGTTCTCTGGTGTGTTTGTCATCATTTGATGCAGGCTTTGGACATTCTCACAGTTAGATAAAAACAGTACATGAACAGATTTCACAAAGTCAAAACAAAACTAGTTATAATTGTAACGGGGACAGTTACATATGTTCCTCAAACCTCCCCCAATTTAAAAGTGATGTCATTGTAAACCTATAGCAAACAATTATTTTATTTTAGCCTTTAATTACACGTAATGCGTTTAGTATGGTCATTTCAGTACCAAGTAATGAAAGGAAGTAATACACGTGCATACATGCACACGCGAGTATGATTCTGCACTTTTGTTGATGTCATTGAACAGGCATTTGTATGTAAAACTTATACGGTACCAATTTTGATGCACCAGATGCACATTTCGACAAATAATGTCTCTTCAGTGATGCTCAACCGAAATCTTTGAAATCCGAAATAACAATGAAGTGTTAGAGCTATTATAGCCAAAAACAGCGTGCCAAAAAAGTGGAGTCAAATTCGTCTAAGGGTAAGAGCTATGCATGAAGGAGATAATCCTTAATTTTGAAATGAATTTCTAAATTTCATAACAGCAATTAAATATACATCCGTATTTTCAAGCTAGTAACGAAGTACTTAGCTACTGAGCTGTAGAGACACTCGGGGACTAACAAATATTTACAGTTGCATTACAAATAATGTAACACTATGAAATTACATGTTTTAAATATAATAAAAGACAATATCTTTTAATTACCTATCTATGGGACAAGGCCCAATGCATGCAAACATCAAAATGCTGCCTGGATGCTTCTAATCTATTTATAACAAATATATCATTACAGTACTATATACACCATAATAACTATAGATATAATATAAGCATATACTGAGAGGAAATAACTTGAAATTGATATTTACTGTTCTTCATAATATTTAAACTTTCACTCTTCTCTCAAATAGTGATATTAGCTATATATACGTATTATGAAGATAAATGTTAATAAAATTAGTACTTACTGTCAGGTCTGGATTTGAAGGTCTAATAATGTCTTTGTCAAAACCAAAATGCCAAATCAGCACAAAGATACCAAAACTGCTAAAAATGCAAACCACAACCAACCTGACCAAAAACTCTCTAGATTCTAACTGAATAAAACTCAGTTCTACAGCCAATGAAATAGCAAGACCTGTGAACCTTTTCACTCACCTATTACACTAAGTAAATAAAGGGGTGGATCTGGGAATTTGACTTAAATCATTAAATGTGCTTTTAATTCCATATGCACTATTCATGTTTATTAAAATACGGTATCATATAATATATACAAGTTAAAACACACTGCTACATTCGTATTAAATATGTATACACTACCTTAGAAGTGTTGTGTAAATAAATAAACTATATACAAAACATAATGAATGGTGTCTGGTCTGTTTGTTTCTTGACAACTTCGGTTTCAAGTATTCATTAATGCATCATTATTCATAATTCCCAAATTTTACCTTAATTTTTCCAGTTTCACTGCTGACATCATCGACTTTGCTCTATGCGTTGTATCCGCTTTTTAGACATGGATTCCATTCAAACGCCAAACTTTACCGGCTTATTTATATTCATCATAGCAAAATCATGGTAATTTTATTTATTCTAAACATAAAATTAAGGCAGTTCCGATATATAATAACATGATCCTAAAAATAGAGATTTTAAGTGAATATCTTAACATGGATTGATCTAGGCGGAGCCATTATCATGACGCAACAGCTCATAATGACATCTTACCCATACCAAGTTTTATTGTTGCATTAACTGCATTGCGCACTAGAGACGCCGTAGACATAACTGTACTGCGTTGTGGAGACGTAGGTTTGTCCTGTACTGAGCTCTTGGGACTTTTGTTGCCACCGAAATCTAGAGTAAAAAAGCCACAATCGTACGTTTTAAACAAGGATGTGAACACAAAATTCATGCTGAGATATAGTGAAAAAAATCGACACCCAGACATTGACAAGGAATAAATAACAGATGATTTTAATGCTTTAGTTTTAAATAACCAACCTGCATTGCTTGAATGATCTTGGCACCCCGTAACTGGATCGCATGCGGATACCTCACAACTGCAGCTGCTCCGGCAAAGATAGCCATAATAACCTCTAATACAATCTTCTTTACAATTCACTCCATAGTTGCCCATTGGACACTCTAAATCGGATATGAATAAATACTATCATTGCTAATACTTCGTCGATTTATCTAGATATCGAATTGAAGGCCACAGCAAGATATTGTTTCTTCTGATCATGTAGAAGTTTATGAATAAATTTTGTTGTTTGTCTTAAAATCAAATACGCTAACAGACTGTTTACTAATGCTTTTATTCCCAAAATTGTTCAGTACGAATAGGAGAATTACAGAACTTTTATTCGTGTACTTGTAATAGAGAGAGAAAAACAAATAACTTACCTACACAGCGGTGGACACTTTCGTTGTAATGGGTATTGTAACCACACTTCTTAAGCGATTCGCTGAAAATTGTATAATTCTATATCAGTACAATGCATTAAATATTATGCATATGTTCCAAACTACTTGAAGAGAGATGTGGAATATAAATGAAATTACGGATAAAAGACCAAATGCGAACATGTAGATCAAGAAATCCCAAAAAAAGCTTTTTCCGAAATTCTTAATTCTAAAACGCTTGGAAACGTCTCGATAGCTCGAAGAATTCAGAGGATGTATAGCTATACGTATATACTTACCTATTATTATAACCAATATCCGAGGACACTCCATTAACTCCTGACAAAGCTGCGGTAAACATCAGCTGAATTACAAGACGTCCATGCATTCTGACAGTTCGTTTATGAAATGTAACAAGTAAATACCTACAATTGACACTTGATATTATAGGGAAATCCATTTGAGTATGTTCCGGAATTTGGAAATTTGGAATGATTTATGACGCATATTGCTTCGTGATTGGTTTCATCGGGTGAATTATCACGTGTACATGTATGTATATTGCCTAATGTGCTTTGAAATATTATTGTAGGTTAGGGCTACATCAGAATGGTGGGATGCTTACCATCCTCCTATTAGGCACCTGATCTCATCTCTGGTGTGCCCAAGGGTCGGTGTTCGCTCTGATGTGTCGAGGGGTCCGTGTTTGTCTGATCCCACTGCTGGTGTGTCCAATGGTCCGTGTTTGTCCAACTCTCTATTTTGTATTGCTTATAGGAGTTATGAGATTGATCACTGTTCTTTATATTAACCTTTCAATTAACCTTTCTTAACCGTTTATTCTTTAGGGGATTTGTGCAATTAATAATTGTTCGTTATCTTCACCTTTCACGCAGCATGGAGTATATGTGAATGTTAAAATTGTAGCATATCATCGATTGCCGCAGCCTGTAACAGAAACAGCTTTAATTAATACAAGCTGCCCTCACAGATTTTAAAACTTTGCGTTCATTGGAATTGTGAATTAGTCTATTTTGAAAAGCTCAAATGATGATTCCAATAAAACTATACAGTACCGTATAATTTCTAGTAAACTCTCCACCTTTAAAAAATTGAAATTGAATCAAGTAATTCACTACAATCATTTAACGTTTTACATCAGATAAAATAAACATTCAAATAAAATCGGCAACAACACAAGAGAGATAACTCTTACACTGACGTTTTGTCGACTTTGAATTCAGAATCTGATGTATTTGCCCAACTTTTAATTTTTTGTATTTCGTATAGGAGTTATAGGTTTGATCATTGGACCTTATCTCTGTCTATTCATAGATGATATATCTTTGAAAGTCACTACTGTATGTTCTCGAGATTGAATTGAATGACACATATAATTATAAAAAGACGCCACTATCGTCCATATCTGCTTCATTTTTACCTTGATGCCAATATCTAGTTTTTGAATGGTCTCGTGATGATGGGAAAGTCAAATATTATATCGTCATTTTGGGACAATGATAAAAAAGAACATAATTATAAAAATAAATATAGATTTCAATGGATAACTTCGTTACTAGCTTGAAAATACGGATGTTTATTTAATTCCTGTTATAAAATTTAGAGATTCATTTCAAAATTAAGGATTATCTCCCTCACACATAGCTCTTATCCTTAGACGAATTTGACTCCACGTATTTGGCACACTGTTTTTTCCTATAATAGCTCTAAAACCTCATTGTTATATTGGATTTCAAACATTTCGGTTGAGCATCACTGAAGAGACATTATTTGTCAAAATGTGCATCTGGTGCATCAAAATTGGTACCGTATAAGTTTTACATATCTCTATATAAACCAGGGTTGTAAATATTGTCAAGTGCCAAACAAAGTGTATCTCTACCCTGTAATTATATATACAACACATTCAGGAAGTTGTCAGAGTGTCTGTTAATCTAAACACTTCAATTTCAATGAGATGAAAGTGCTTCTATCAATACTATCAACAGTTCTTGTTCTAATGACGTACAAAACTTATGGCCACTTCATACGTTTCATGATGAAAAGTGTTATCCTCTTTCTCATAGCAAACAATGTAAAACAGTTATTTTGTTAAGGTATTCTGTGTATATTGAATGGATATCGAACAACCTTGAAGATAAATGTTTGTTAAATAATAATGAAGGTAAAAGAGACCAAACATATCGATTAAAAAGTGTACCGAACGAGTACTGACTGTAAAAAAGTGGGCTTTTTTTTTTAGTTCTGTTATTTTTCCACCCTTGCACAAAAGCGAAGCCAATTTTGACGTCATTTAAAAATCTAGTGTATCAACTAGATCACATTGATTTAATATTTTTTTTTTCAAAAAATCCCGGTTATGGCTTGCTTACATCTGGCGTCACTTAACCTTGAACTTAGTTTGTAGGTCTCATGCGTCTATCAGTCCCGGTTCTAAAGTTAAATAAGTTTTTATAATCAAGATCAAATGTGAAGGTGACTAGAAATATCATTTTGTAGCTCACAACACACGTTCATTATTTCTGAAAATTTCATGTATCTGTCAGTCCCGCTTCGGAAATGATATCGGATTCATGGTTCAAAGTCAATGCCATAGGAGTCACTTGACCTTCATACCGATTTGTAGATCCCATCATCTTGTTATCATTTCCGAAAATCACATCTCTCTATCAGACCTAGTTCTTAATGTGAAACTTATACGGTATCAATTTTGATGCACCAGATGTGCATTTAGACAAATTATGTCTCGACAGTGATGCTCAACCGAAATGTTTGAAATCCGAAATAACAATGACGTTTTAGCGCTATTATAGGCAAAACAGTGTGCCAAAAAGTGGAGTCAAATTCGTTCAAGAATAAGAGATATGCATGAGGGAGATAATCCTTAATTTTGAAATGAATTTCCAAATATTATAACAGCAATTAAATATACATCCGTATATTCAAGCTAGTAACGAAGTACTTAGCTTACGTAATACCTCGTTTATGTCATACGGTAAAGGTCAAGGTCATTGGAGTCACTTGAAACTGACACTAGTTTGCTCGTCCTGTCATTATCTTACCATTTCTGTAGATCCAATGTCCTATTTGTTCCGCTTCTCAAGTTATACCAGTTTTTATGTTCATTGTCAGAGGTCAAGGTGGTTGAAGTCACTTGACCTGAAACTAAATTGTAGGACCTGTCATTTTCTTCTAACTGATACACTAACTTCATCAGCAACTTTCTGTAAACCATCCTCTGATATTGTAAGATGCTGAGGAATAACTATATATGTTGCAGGGTAACCACACTGTGGGTATGGATGTTGCATCATTGGCGAGGTTTTGGAGTCAGGGGTAGACTTATAAACCGCAGATCCGATTGGTTGGACATACCCTCCATACCAGAATTCTTCAGAGATCCCTCAAGGTATGCAATCGAAAAGTCACTTAAATTATGTTTGTTCTTATGGGATAATGTTTAGCTTCAATGATCAGTAGTGTTCATATAAAGCTCACAAATATCTTAATTCGATTATAGCAAAGTCTAACATCAAATAAACTATATTTTAAAAACAAGGACTGATTTGTATGCAAAGTAAAGATAACGAACAGTGGTCAATCTCGTAACTACTAAAGACATACAAAATAGATAGTTGGGCCAACGCGGACCCCTGGAAACACCAGAAGTGGGATCAGGTGCCTAAGAGTAGTAAGCATCCCCTGTTTACCGGTCACACCCACCGTGAGTCCTATTTTCTGATCAGGTAAACGGAATTATTCGCAGTCAAAATTAGTGCGCCAAGAACGGCTTAACAATCGGTATGAAACACGTTAGACAGCATGCGAGGTTGTATTGACGAACTAGATCGCTATAACCACCATATAATTTGCGAAATGCTGACTTCCATCGAGACTCTTGAAATACCTGTACCATCAACTTGTTTGTCAGTAGCTTATTTCGATTTAAAAACTGACTATATGCAGAACAAGCTCTTGCATATCGAATCAGGTGAGATATATAAACACCACATGCAGTTGATAATGGAATATTGCTTCATAAATATGGGAAGTTGACGACGGAGAAGCTGAAATAATCCCGTTTGTCATACATTTGAGTTGTCAGTTTGCCGTTAATGTCTACTTTCAATAAAATATCTTAGTATGAAGCAGAAGTGGACGACTCTCTGGTGTCCTTTATTTCCTTTATTTATATATGAATCGTACATTGGCTTATCTGAACTTTCAAAGGCTTTAAAGTAGTTACTGATAGCTAGCCGCAAAACACCACTCATTGATTTTTAAAAAAAAATTATTTATTATAATATTTGGACTTTATCGTGAAACATATAAACAAATCGACGAAAGTAATTAGGTTGATTTTCGAAGAAAACGAGATTGAAATCCTCTCTTTTGCAGCCCCAAAAATCAAAAAATGCCAAAATAGAGCAAATTGACACAGAAGCCAATAAAGTTTTTATTGACACCAGATATATTGTTTGTCATATATAGTTATGTAAATTAAACACAAACTGATAAAAATCAACATTTACTAAAGCTTCAAAATGCATCTAAGGAAAACATTGCGATGATTCGACTTGGCAATTGGCTAAATTTATCCTAAATATGGCATTTCTCAATCACTATCAGGCATAAATGTTCTGAAAACAAAACGTTTCTGCTCATAAAATTTCTGATTTTATTTCATTTTTACAATTAGTCAAGTAATATCTAAAATATTGAATCGAAAAGATAGACCAATTGAGATTTAATCTGAAACTATGTCAGATTTTGTAACCCTACCCCATCCCTGCCAGAAATGAATTTTAAGATATACAGTCAGCAGAGATAAATTATTGACCTTAAATGATTAAGCATTCCCAACTTATCACTTTGAGCATTCAACATCACAATGCTAGAAGTTTCTATGACCCATTTAAGAATGATCTTTGGTGTGTGCTATTGCAGTTTACCTTTTTGCACTCACAATGATTGCCTAAATATTTACTTATTTTTCATACAATGTCGTGTAATAACTGGACCCAATATATTACCTATGCATATTTTTTTATAGAGTATAATACACCAAATATGTTTAAATAACCATTTCATATTTCAATAAATAATTGATATCAATGGAAAGAGACCTATGGACTACTCATGGATCACTAAGTTCATCTGAGTCATCTTGCCCTCACAGATAGGTGTGTCTTTCATAAGGTTAAGATTCCTAATTGTGGTTTCACAATTAACCAAAACTCACTATTGGATAACTGAGAATACATGTATATTGCATTAACTATTAACTAACTGCAATTTCTCCAAGTGAAGGTATATGATAACTGTATGTATAAGGTGGTGGTGGTGGTGGTGGACGGGGAGGGGGTTTTCTATTATGAAACGTTTCTAAAACTTTGATGTGCATTAAAATATCAATGATGTATGTTTCAACTAAATTTTGAATTACAAGGAAAATTCAAACACATTGATTGAAGTTATAAAATTGGTATTCTATCATGTGTAATTTCTTTTACTAATATGCAAGGTGAAGATAACGAACAGTGATCAATCTCATAACTGCTATACGCAATACAAAATAGATAGTTGGGCAAACACGGACCCCTGGACACACCAGAGGTGGGATCAGGTGCCTAGGAGGAGTAAGCATCTCCTGTTGACCGGTAACACCCGCCGTGAGCCCCATATCCTGATCAGGTAAACGGAGTTATCCGCAGTCAAAACCAGTGCGCCAAGAACGGCCTAACAATCGGCATGAAACAAGTCAGACATCATTTGACCCAATGCGAGGTTGTATTGACGAACTAGATTGTAACTTTATCAAATATTTTTAAATTTGTGGAGTTGTGGGGGTCCAGGGGATATACCATCGTCACTGTAAATGGAGTACCTGTTCAAAATATAGATAGATATATTTAAATATAGCGAAAAAGAGGAATATCTGATATACTCAGAATTGTCTTTACAAATGCTGTCTGATGTTTATCTAAAGAAAATATAGTACCTCTCTTGCTGTTAAACTTGTTGACTTGAAACCCACTTCAACCTGCACTGGTCCTATCTAACCTCCATTAGTCCTCAGGCTGATGCCTAGAAAAAAGATCATCATAATTGATATTTAAACAGTTAGGTCTATATTATACCATTGAGTAATTAAACGGCATCAGACAATGTGAATTTTAAAATTGTGTCTCAACACATATTCAGTAAAAATTTAAATACTGATGTTTCAAAATTATAAATAGCAATATGAGATGACATATATGTTTTCATAAACTACCATAGACTCATCATATATGTTTTATTTACAAAATGTAAGTCAAGAAAAGGACATAAGTGTAGTATACATATCTTACTTATACCTGTATACAATGCATGCATTTGCCCATGAAAGGGCATATGCAGGCATCTGATTAATTTACATTATTTTTAAAAAGGTTTTGTCAACCTACATGTTTGTATGAAACTCGAAACCTCAGGTTTGACATATTTCTTAGGTCACTGAAATTCCAAAGTAATAGTATATGTATACTTTAGTCTAGGGAATTATAATTCAAAACATGCCCCCTCCCCTTCCACTTTCTATTCGGTTAATCCATACACCTAGATATTAGATCTATACAGATATTTGTTTTTCATCACTTTTATACATATAGTTCAAGGTATGTTATTTTCTTAATAAAAGATATGTGATATATCCCTGTGAGCTGGAAATATAGGACACCACAGAGTCGTCCACTTCTGCTTCATACTTAGATATTTTATTGAAAGTAGACATTAACGGCAAACTAACAACTCAACTGTATGACAAACGGGATGATTTCAGCTTCTCCATCGTCAACTTCCCACATTTATGTAGCAATATTTCATTATCACCTGCATAAGGTGTTTATATATCTCAACTGATTCGATATGCAAGAGCTTGTTCTGCGTATAGTCAGTTTTTAAATCGAGGTAAGCTACTGACAAACAAGTTGATGGAACAGGGATTTCAACAGTCTCGATTGAAGTCAGCATATCGCAAATTCTATGGTCGTTATAACGATCTAGTTCGTCAATACAATCTCCCATTGGGTCAAATGCTGTCTGATGTGTTTCATACGGATTGTTAAGCCGTTCTTGGCACACTGATTTTGACTGCGGATAACTCCGTTTACCTGATCAGGATATGGGGCTCACGGCAGGTGTGACCGGTCAACAGTCGATGGTTACTCCTCCTAGGCACCTGATCCCACCTCTGGTGTGTCCAGGGGTCCGTGTTTGCCCAACTATCTATTTTGTATTGCTTGTAGGAGTTATGAGATTGATCGCTGCTCGTTATCTTCACTTTGTATAGACATAGGCCTCACAGTCAAGAGGAGCTGCTTACTTACAACTGGTATATCAGGGAGACCAAGTTCCCCTTCTTTGATTTTTTTTATTCCTTGTAGAATTTTGAGAGTGATTACTATTCGTTATCTTCATCGATTTCAGTGCAGCATTGTTCTTTATTACCATGGAAGGTCATATAAATGTATGTAGCAAACTGGACGCATTCCAAATACCCGGGCATTTCACGCATCTTGGTTCTTTAGCTGGAAACCAAAGCGTCTAGTTAATTAATACTCAATTGTATTTATCAATAAGAGTAATTACCACATAGGTGTTTCAAGCAGCACTAGCAAACCGTGTCTTGTTTACGTGTTTAATATAGTCCATATTTGATGCCTTGCATAATTTTTGATTTTGTGTTAGAAAACATTTTGGAATATCTTTATTATTATACATGGGTTGAAAAACATAAACAAACAAAAAATGGATGTTCTCTTGCAAGCTTAGTTGTTTCCTCCACAGAATCAGTCAGGTGGAAACTTTGATTTTATATTTCAGCATTCATCATTTATATCACACATGTTGACCAGACTGTGTGGTCTCTCCTCTTTGTTGATTGTTGTTCCAGAGCATCCTGTCGTCATTGAATATTCTTCATTTGCAGCACCCTTGTTCAACTCTACAAGTCCATCTTCAGAAGTAAAGCCAGTAAGACTGCAAGTGGATTTCTTGTTTTGTCTGCGCCAGGTAAAATCGGCTCCAGATATTCTGTTCACGATTTTGAATCTTCCCTTTCTTTTTTTTTTTCGCTGGGTCACCTATGATACCAGATGATTTCACTGGTGTGTACTCTTCCTGTGAACTGCATGCTCCTTCACGCCTTGGCCATCCATCCATGTTTGAATCAGCACTTTGTCTTTTCTTTAACCGAAGGGTGCTGTACTGACCCTCATCCTCATATTTACTGTAAATGTTTTGCGACATTCGAGTTTTGCTATCACTGATGATGGTTCCGTTTCCACAACACGGAGAAGGACATGAGTCTACCCATGAGTTGCTGCAGTTATATTGGAATGAGTTGCGAATTTCGTCGTAAATGTCAGCATCATCATTGGAACCACACATCTCGCCTATGGGCTGTCCGTCAGGTTCCACTTCAATGTTATTTCCAGCAATAGCAGTTTCACCTCCTAGATATGATATCAATGACTTTTAAATACTTCCGAAAGTTATTCATATAAAATTTCTCAATTAATTTTCCAATTAAAGTGCTTTAATATTAGATTCCATGGAATAAAATCTCTCATACTTACTTACATATCTGTCTATACTGATAATGTTTTATTACAGGAGGATGAAGCAATCATTATTGTAATTGATAATAAGAGTATTCTGCAAAATATTTGAATGTATTACCTAAATAAGGATATTGTGAAGTAGATTTGCACCTGAAATGTAAAACATAGGTGTTTTATCAACCGGAATTGAAAAACAAAATCAACAAAACAACATACACAGTATTTTATGGCATATCTACAACTCTGGTGTGTCCAGGGGCCCGTGTTTGCTCAACTCTCTATTTTGTATTGAATTTAGGAATTATGACATTGAACACTGTTCGTTGTCTTCACCTTTCATTCAGTGCCATACTTTACCACCCCAAACCATTAGAAAACGGAAATAAAAAAGTGATATTTGCAATTATTTCTTTCGAAATGTTAATTCAAAGACGAAAAAACAACTTTAAAATATTCACTGTGAACATCTATTCCACTAACTCTCAGGGTCGATAAATAATTTTCTACTCAAATAGAAAGTAATGAATCGACATGCACTGTATTTGTAGCCATTAACTACATTAGATTCATTAGTAAAGCATATACAAAGCAAATATATCTTTATTTCAGATGTTAAGACAACATCTGAAATAAGTAAGACATCCTACACAATATTTTAAACGAAAGGGTGGCGATAACGAACAGGCATCAACCTTCTAACTCTAATAAGGAATTCAAAATAGAGTTGGACAAACACGGACCCCTGGATATACCAAAGGTGGTGTCAGGTAACAAAGAGGAGTAAGAACCCCCCTTGTCCATCGACACATATAAACATAATTCATAGTAACTTGTCAACATTGACAATGAACAGTTCCAAATATTACGTATGGAAATCAACTGGCAAAACATTAGTTTAATGCGTTGTGTTAGCCTGTATGAATACGATACCACATTATAATTATTGCAAGAGCCGCAGAGGTGGAAATTCGAAATTAATTTTGGGTGCGAAATAAACCAGTCGAAGAAATATGTTCATTTCTCAACTGCAAATACATTAATATTCAGATTTTCGTTTTTGCTGCATGATTTGGCAACATATAATTTGTATTAAAATTCTACTTTACAAGCATATGAATATAAAAAAATGCTAGGAAATAAGTTCCTCATCAACGGAGTTTCGTAGTTCTACAACTACAACATACCAGCTCAGCTTCCTCGTACAAATGACAAGACCAGCAATGAGAGTTGTGCCTGAATCCAACGAGAGCAAGGCCGACCAACATCCAAATCTGATTTTCATGATGATCCCTGAAAACAGGATCCCCCCTTGCCTGCGCTAATATTAATTTCGTAGATTCTGAATGTATCGCTGAGCTTTCTTGAAATGGTATCGTAATTTTGCCTTGGGTTGGTTTCTTGGAACTCGTGTTGCCACTGACATCAAAATTAAACAAAAGGAAACATACACACCAACAAACATGTTTTGTAAATTCATTATCTGGAAAGGAAAATGTTCCAATATTTTTGCACATATTATTTTTATTTTTTCAGCTAAAACATAGTGGAACATATCGAAATAAATAACATCACAATGAATTTAAGTGGTAGGTTGCATGTTTTAGTTTGAATAAAAAACGTTCATTACTTGAATGATCTTGGCATCCTGTAACTGGATCGCATGCGGATACTTCACAACTGCAGTTCCTCTGGAAAAGATAGCCATAATAACCTCTAATACATTCTTCTTTACAATTCACTCCAAAACTGTCCAATGGACACTCTAAATCGGGATATATATATATATATAATTACTTTTCGGAATGATCCGTAAAAATATAGGTAACAAAATGAAAATGATATACGACCTAGTTTGCCGTGTTTCATACCGATTGTTAGACCGTTCTTGGTATACTGATTTTGACTAAGTATAACTCCACTTACATGATCAAGATATATGACTCACGACAGGCGATGCTTACTCCTCCTAGGCACCTGATCCCACTTCTGGTGTGTCCAGTGGTCCGCGTTTGACCATCTATTTTGTATTTCTTATAGGAGTTATGAAATTGATCACTGTTCGTTATCTTCACCTTTCATTGATCACTGTTCGTTATCTTCACATTTCATACACAAAGACGTTTAGTAAATCTTTAGCGCTTTCATTTCCATGTTACGTAACATAGCAACGTTACGTCACAAACAACGGAACGTTAAAATCAACAAATCCAGACATTATTAGATATTGACTCAATCTCTCCGACAAGGCCTCGTCTGTTATATGTATATGCATGCAGTTATATATCTTCAACAGAACAAGTAAGTGCGAAGCAGATATGGATGACTGTGGCGTATTTGATTCAGAATTCACCGAGATACATTGCATCGACATATGAATTAATACTATAATTGCAAATAGGTAAATATTCGTCGATTTATCTAGATATCGAATTGAAGGCCACAGCAAGAGATTTTTACATCTGATCATATAGAACTTTTGGAATAAATTTTGTTTTGTATGTCTTAAAATCAAATACGCTCACAGACTGTTTCTTAATGCTTTTATTCCCAACATTGTTCAATACGAATAGGAGAATTACAGAACATTTATTCGTGTACTTGTAATAGGGAGAAAAAACAAATAACTTACCTACACAGCGGTGGACACTTTCGTTGAAATAGGTATTGTAACCACACGTTTTAAGCGATTCGCTGAAAATTGTATATTTCTATAGAAGTACAATGCATTAAAATTATACATATATAACACAACACTTGATAAGTCAATGTAGAATCTTCCTGAAATTCCAAACTACTTGAAGATAGATGTAGAATTTACTAAAAAAAAAATACGGATTAACGACCAAATGTGAAGATGTAGATCAAGAAATCCCCCAAAAAACTTTCTTCTGAAATCATCTATTCTAAAACGCTTGGAAACGTCTCGATAGCTCGAAGAATTCAGAGGATGTCTAGATATACGTATATACGTACCTATTATTATAACCAATATTCGAGGACACTCCATTAACCCCTGATGATGCTGCGGTAAACAACAACTGAATTAAAAGACTTCCATCCATCCTGACATTTAATTTATGAAATAAAACAAGTAAATTGCTACAATTAATATTATAGGGAAATGCATTTGAGTATGCTCCGGAATTGGGAATTTGGAATGATTATGGGCGCATTGTTTCGTGATTGGTTACAACAGAGTGAATCATCACGTGTACATGTATGCATGCTTTGAAATATTGATGCACTACAGGAGAATGGTGGGATGCTTACCATACTCCTCTTAGGCACCTGATCCCGTCTCTGGTGTGTCCAAGGGTCCGTGTTTGTCTGATCCCTCCTCTAGTGTGTCCAATGGTCCGTGTTTGGCCAACTTCCTATTTTGTTTTGCTTTTAGGAGTTATCAGTAATGAGATTGATCACTGTTCGTAACATTCAACTTTCTTAACCGTTTATTCTTTAGGGGATTTGTTCAATTGATCACTGTTAGTTAACTTTCCCTTTCACACCGCACAGAGTACATGCAAGTGTTAAAATTGTTGCATATCATCGATTACCGCAGCCTGTAACAGAAAAAGCTTTGATTAATACATTGAACGTTCGATATCATAAATATTGAACAATTAATGAACAATCCTAGTCAAAAGGAAATCATTCGTGCGAAGCTGTCCTCGCAGATTTTAAAACTTTGCGTCCAATTGGATTGTAAATTAGCCTATTTTGAAAAACTCAAATGATGGTTCCAATAAAGGCATACAGTACCGTATAATTTCTAGTAAATCCTCCACCTTTAAAAATTTGAAACTGAATCAAATAATTCACTGCTGTCATTTAACCATGTTTATTTGATATCATTATGTTTTTACGTAATATGCAATAAACCTTCAAATAAAATCGACAACAATACAAGAGAGATAACTCTTACGATGACGTTTTGTTGACTTTGAATTCAACATCAGATGTCTTTGCCCAACTTTTAATTTCGTATTCCTTAGGTCTCAAACTACCAGGAAATGGAGGAAAATTCGCCTTCAGAAGCCCAGGTTTTAATTTTCAAATTTCATTACTATGGCAACCAATTGTCAAAAAAAAATGTATATGGTTCTTGAAAGTACACATGTGAAAGATTGTAAAGGTCCATCATGACATCTGATGCTAGCCTGGAAATGGGTCGGGATACACTCAGGCATGTGCCATCCTGGAAGTAAAAAAGCAACAAAAACGAGGAAAATATACCCATTTTCAACCCCTTCTAATTCAACAAAAAAAAAAATGTTCCCAGTATAATGACAGATATCAACTTTCAGCAAAATTCCTCACCTTTCCAACAAGGCCAAATTTCCATATGGTCCTTGATTCTTTTTCGAGATATTTTACATCAAAGATGCAGCATGCTCTTTTCAACTTACCGTTTAAAGTGAAAGTAGAATTGCCCGCCTAGAAGTCAAACTCTCATACATCTCACAGTCACAGTTTCGAATCCCATAAAAGGGCACTGGATTAATGCAAGGTGAAGATAACGAACAGTGATCCATCTCATAACTCCCACAAGCAATACAAATTAGATAGTTGGTGTAGAATGGTCACCTCCCTATATTAATACAGATATTAATAACAATGAAATTATTTAAATTCTATAAAATACTCTTTTAACATATTTACATTTTAACCCTGGTCACTTTAGTTTCGTATTGGCAATTCGCCAGGTATATTGAGACTTTATAGGAGTTATAAGATTGATCATTGGTCCTTATCTTCGTCTGTTCATAGATGATGTGAAATGTATGTCTTTCAAAGTCTGAACTCACTATTGTGTGTTCTCGAGATTTAATTGAATGACACATGCATAAAAGACTCCAAAATCGTCCATATCTGCTTCAGTTTGAATATTTTATTGATCATGGATGTTAAAGGTATATAACTTCCATATCTGCTTTATTTTAGAAATTTCATTGAAGGTATAGATGTAGTAATAAACAGTGTCTCGTTCCATGTTAAAATGCTACAGCGACCAAAAGTTTGTTAAACAGGTATATGGAATAATCCGTAGTCAAGATCAGTAAAATGTGTTTTTTTCTTTTTATTATCTATTTTATTTTCTCTTATTTCTCGGTATGTAAATATTTTTATAGAGGTCCTCAGTGTAAACTATTCATTTCATACTATTTGTGTAATTCTGTTTAAATGAAACAATTTATTATCATTATTATTACTTTGATTACAATATATATTTTTGTATGATCTTTCGATGATGGGAAAGTCAAATAACATATCGTCATTCTGGGACAATGACAAAACAGAATATAATCATATAAATACATATTGATTTCAATACATAGCCCTAAATAAACCAGGGTTGTAAATATTGTCAAGTGCCAAACACAGTCTATCTCTACTCTGTAATTATATATACAACACATTCAGGAAACTGTTAGAGTATTTGTAAATCTAAACACTTCAATTTCAATGAGATCACAGTGATTATATCAATACTATCAACAGTTTGCTGTTGTCAATGACGTACACCACTTATGGCCACTTCATACGTTTCATGATAAAAAGGGTTATCCTCTTCCTCATGCCAAAAATGTAAAATAGTTCTTTTGTTAAGGTATTCTGTGTATATCGAATGTAAAGCAGTTCTTTTGTTATGGTATTCTGTGTATATCGAATGTAAAACAGATCTTTTGTTAAGGTAATCTGTGTATATTGAATGTAAAACAGTTCTTTTGTTAAGGTATTCTGTGTATATCGAATGTAAAACAATTGTTTTGTTAAGGTATTCTGTGTATATCGAATGGATGTAAAACGGTTCTTTTGTTAAGGTATTCTGTGTATATCGAATGTAAAACAGTTCTTTTGTTACGGTATTCTGTGTATATCGAATGAATATCGAACAACCGCGAAGATAAATGATTACTACATAATAATGAAGGTAAAACAGACCAGACATACCAATTATAAAGTCTGCCGAACGAGTACTGACTGTATAAAAGTTAGTTTTTCTGAGTTCTACTATTTTCCTCTCTTGCACAAAAGCCATGCCAATTTTGACTCATTTAAAATGTAGTGGATCAACTAGATCACAAAGACCGTGATTTATAATTTTTCAAAAGATACTGGGTTTTTTGGTTTCTTACAATTGGCGTCACTTGACTTTGAACCTAGTTTGTAGGCGCCATGTCTCTATCAGTCCCGGTTCTAAAGTTATATAAGTTTTTATAATCAAGGTCAAATGTCAAGGTCACTAGAGATATCATTTTGTAGGTCACAACACATTTTTATTATTTCTGAAAATTCCATGTCTCTGTCAGTCCCGCTTCTGAAGTTGTATCGGATTCATGTTCAACGTCAATATCACAGAAGTCGCTGACCTTGATACCAATTTCTAGATCCCATCATCTTTTTATCATTTCCTAAGATCACATCTCTTTATCAGACGTATTTCTTAAGTATTACCAAGTTTATATCCTACGGTAAAGGTCAATGTCACTGGAGTCACTTGAACCTGATACTAGTTTGCAGGTCCTGTCATTATCTTAAAATTTATGGAGATCCAATGTCCTGTTTGTTCCACTTCTAAAGTTATACCAGATTTTATGTTCATTGTCTGAGGTCAAGGTTGCTGTAGTTACTTGACCCGAGACTAAAGTGTAGAACCAGTCATTTCCTTCTCACAGAAGCGCTACCTTCATCATGAATTTCCTGCAAATCATCGACTGATATTGTACGATGCTGAAGATTAAGTAGATATGATGCAGGATAACCAAACTGTGGGTGTCGGTGTTGCATCATTGGCGAGGTTTTGGAATCAGGGGTAGACCTAAAAACCGACGCTCCGAGTTGGTTGGACCTACACTCTATACCAGAAATATTCAGAGATCCCTCAAGGTTTTTTTTTACTTACAATCTCCTAGTATGTAATCGAAAGGTCACTTAATTTACGTTTGTTCTTATCACACATACTACATACTAGAGGGTACAGACGTGGGGATAATGTTTAGCATCGATGATGAGTAATGTTCATATAAAGCTCATAAATCTCTGAATTTGATGGTAAAGTCTAACATAGAATAAGCCATATTTAAAAAAGATATATCTGTATATGAATAGCACATTGGCTTTATGAATTTTAAAATTCGTTAAATACAGGGATAAAGGGGGTGGTTAATCGTTATTTCAATGTTTATTTTTACAATTTCAAACAGATGAAATTCGTTTGTTTTGTTGGATATTTTTATCTCTAAAGGGTCGTCCGCCCCCTTATATTACCAGTAAATGATGAAGGGTGAAGACAAGAAACAGGGATAAATCCCATATCTTCTATAGGGATAACCAAACAAGCAAACAAACCAAAATGTGTAAAAACAACAGATAGCCAAACAAACAAACCGAAATGTGTAATACAACAAATAACCTAACAAACAAACCGAAATGTGTAAAACAACAGATAACCAAACAAACAAACCGAAATGTGTAAAACAACAGATAACCAAACAAACAAACCGAAATATGTAAAACAACAAATAACTAAACAAACAAACCGAAATGTGTAAAACAACAGATAACCAAACAAACAAACCGAAATGTGTAAAACAACAGATAACTAAACAAACAAACCGAAATGTGTAAAACAACAGATAACTAAACAAACAAACCGAAATGTGTGAAACAACACATAACCAAACAAACAAACCGAACTGTTTAAAACAACAGATAACCAAAACAAACAAACCGAAATGTGTAAAACAACAGATAACCAAAAAAACAAACCGAAATGTGGAAAATAACAGAGAGCCAAACAAACAAACCGAAATGTGTAAAACAACAGATAACCAAACAAACAAACCGAAATGTGTAAAACAACACATAACCAAACAAACAAACCGAAATGTGTAAAAGAACAGATAATCAAACAAACAAACAAACCTAAATGTGTAAAAGAACAGAAAATCAAACCAAAAAACAAACCAAAATGTGTAAAACAACAGATAATCAAACAAGCAAACAAACCAAAATTTGTAAAACAAAACAAAGTGTTTAAAACAAAATGTGGAAGAAAAAAACAACAAATAATCCAAGAAGAAAACAAACCGAAATGTGTAAAACAAACCAAAATGTGTAAAACGATTTTGGAAATAAGTTGATGTTAAAGAGTCAAATTATAGGGTCATATCTAATCTTTATACTGTGATTTTTATTTTATTTAACGCGAGTCTCCATTATCGCGAAATGACTCATGGACGTCAAATCGCGAGAAAAGCAATCTGCGAGTGCTCCGTAGATCCGGTGCTTTTATCAATATGAAAATAAAAGCGAGAAATATTTTTTGCGAGTGATATTTTTGACGAAATTACGCGATAGCAGATTCCCCGTGTATATTTAGGAATTTACAGTATAGTTGACCATTTCTAAAGTCCTAATACTAGTAACAATATCAATATACTGTACCTCTGCAATAACACATATTGCACGGAATCATATAACGATGCACATTTAAAAGTAGTATTCAGTTGTAACATGATGAGGTCGGTACAAAAGTACAAGGTGTTGAGATGAAGCACATCAACCAAATAAGCAATCGAAAACACTTCCTTAGTTTAGTGTTGTTACTTATGAGATAGATCACAGTTCGTCATCTTCACCTTTCACCGCAGTGTTGTACAGATTCAAATATCCTCCATTGTTAAATTCTCCATTCATCTAAATCAATATTACTTCAAAGATCGACATACGGGTTTGTTTCTTATATATATATATATATATATATATATATATATATATATATATATATATATATATATAAATCTATGTGACATTAGTTATCTTAGGAAAACATACATTCACATAATCAAACTTCAAATTCGTTTATACATGATATCTAAGATTATGCTGGTTAATTGAAAATTGTTTAATGTTCTTCTCGAGAATATTTCACTCATATGGACACGTCACCACTGCCGGTGAAGGGCTGCAAAATTTACGCCTATGCTCGGTACTTATGGCCATTGTGCAGGGACGTATCTTTATCGTGTCACATCTCCTCCAACACGGGGCCTCGGTATTTGCGGTCTCATCCGAAGGACCGTCCCATTTAGTTGCCTCTTACGGCGAGCAAGGGGACACCCAGGGCCTATTAAAACCCGGATCCCCACGGGATTGATTATAATGGCATGAAATGTTAAAAGCAAAATGTTATATCAAGTAAATCTGGGACAATAATAAAAACAAACGTCTGAAAGTAAGTATTTTGAATACATCGATGAAAAACAGGATTAAAATGAAGCGTTATCTTAACCTTTTCCTGAGTGTCCCTATCTCGTGTGAATTTATATGGCATTGTTACGGCATATTTGGTCGTCTTGGCACGTTCGGTCGCCCGGCGACAATACGTGTGGCACGTTTGGTCGCCGACGACCAATCGTGCGGCATGTTTCGTCGCCAGCGCCCAAACATACCGCACGTATCGTCGCCCGGCGACCGAATGTGCCGTGAGGGTGGACACGAATGGTCGTCAATTCTAGGCCATACCCAAGCACGAATGGTCACCACCGAAGCCCCTATCCCAAACCCCAAACTTTGCTTTTGCTTTTGTTTTGCAAAAAGGGTGCGTGTTCGTTCCTGCGTGTCTGTGTGTATTTGAGTAACGGTGTGAGTGTGTGTCCGCGTGTATGTGTACATCCATGTGTAATAAAGTCCCCCCCCCCGATCTTAGATCTTGGGGGCATAAGAATTGACGACTCCTAAAGTATTCGTCGTAGAGAGATGGAACACACTGGAATGGGTTGGGTGACCTTGACCTTGAAAAGTGGGTCAAGGTCATCCAGAATGGCAAGAAAATGGCACTTTTTGTACTCTCTTGCATTACACACGAACATACGTACACACTTTTGTGACACAAGTCAAGTACGATACAAAGCCAACAAACAAAAAACCTGGGCATTTCTGGATGGAATTTGATGGGAATTTATTTCGCAAACACACGAGTTCCAACATTTTAGCAACACAATACTCTTACATTATGGTACGCCGTTTTTACATTTATTCCTCTTCAAAGATATCTCATAGATTTTATAAGACATCTTATAAAAGACATAAAATATCTTAATATGTTTTTTTAATATGAAATACCTTATATAGTATAAATTAAAAGATCGGTAAAGTTGGCTACTGATAACCAGCTACTAGTAAGTGGCTACTTAAAATGAGAAAAGTTCAGACCTTCATTCATTTGATATACCATATATTTTGAGATATTTGCTACTTCATGATACCCAATATCACTACTCGCAATACGTATCGTTATAAGTTAGTTAAATATATGATATAAACACGGAGTTCCTTATGGTATTCACACGGATCTTGAAATTTCATTGTACCGATAATCAAAATGTATAAGTAACTGATTTCCTAAAGAGCATTATCTGAAAATTCGTGGTGAATTGAAACACCATCTATCACTTCTTGCCATATGTATAGTCGTAAATTCGTCAGATATCTAATACAAACATAAAGTTTCTTACGGTATTCACACAAATGTTGAAATTTCAGGGTAACTCGAATCAAATTGTGAAAGTAGCAGATATCTCAAAATGGATGGTATATCAAATGAATGAAGGTCTGAATTCAATCCATATCATTTTTAAAGTAAACACTCATTTGAAAAAGTTTATTCGTATTTTGCATTGCAACGTTATGTAATTGGGGATAACTTGGCATGGAATTTTATACGACTCCTCGTCCACTTTAGAAATAAATCTGATAGATAATAATTTTCAAACTCATTAACCTTTATCTGGTAGCTGGCTATCAGTGATTATAACTTTTATATTTTGTAGTAGCTGGCTACGAGTAGCTAACTTTTCTTACTTTTAGTAGCTGGCTACTAGTAACTGGCTACTAGTAGCTAACTTTTCCTGGTTCAAGTAACTGGTTACTAGTAGCCAACTTTACCGATCTTAAATAATATATCTCATAAACTTTATAAGATGTCTTATCAACGTTTTTGATTTAAGATATCTCATTTTACAAGATATTCTATTACTTTTATAAGGTATCTTATAAAAGACATCTTATATAAGATATCTTATATTTTTATAAGATATCTCATCAATGATTTCTTATAAGATATCTTTTAAACTATATAAAGTATCATATTGTTATGTAATACTTGCACTTGAGTGACACCTGTGACCTAGATTGTTCTAGAGTTCGATGTTTATCACGTAGTAGAAAGATGACGAACTGTGTCTTTCAAGAATGTACCAGAAAATTCATTCTGATTATGAATACAATGTGAATTTAGCCGATGATAAGCTCTGGTTAGACAAGCACTTTAGGCATTTTGGATTATTCTATAACTGGGACTAGGATTTAGGAATTTTGTTGGAAATTAACAGGCGATTTGTGATTTGTTTTGTATACAGATTCAGCTCGGCACGGACATTGTTTATTGGTCACCTATTGTAAGTTAGTACTTTATTATTATTATAATTTTCTTCCAATAATAGCAAATAAATGTCATTCCTTGTTTGACTGCCTTTGTTAGTAAATCGGCTGCTGGGTAATTCTGAACCAAAGCAAAATGAATTTACTTTTATAACATGTATAGGATATCTTATAAAACATATTTGATATCCCGTATGTTTTATAAGATATCTCATAAAGTTGATGATATATCTTATAAAAATTCATTTATGAGATATCTTCTTATAAAGGATATGGAATATATTGTATGTTTTATAAGATTTTATAAGATATATTCTATCTTTTATAAAATATCTCATAAACTTCATAAGATATCTTATAAAGTTTATGAGACATCTTATGAAATTCATTACATATCTTATTCAAAATAGAAGATATCTCATAGATTATATAAGATACATTTATAAAGGAGTAAATATGAACATGGCGTGACATACATCCTGAAAAGTATGAATGTGCAAACACGCATACAAATATAAGTTGATGAGCACACAGAGTGAAATACAAAGCAAGTACTGCTATTTGTCATAGTTTGAAAAAGAAAATGAAATCTTTAGATTCGGCATAAACAACACTGCGTGCACAATTTTAATTTTAGTGAACATAATATTCATGAACAGAACTTTACCACTTACCATGTTAACTTAATGTAAAAAAGAAATCCATCAGTACTATCATGATGAACAAAATAAAAAAAAGGAATTTAAGCCAACTACTGTACAAGCGATAAGCATGGAGTAAAAGGTACGAAATAGCTACAAAATTGATACTTTTACAAAGTATGCATCAAATTGAACAGGTGGAGTAAGCAAATCTATAAATTTTCAACTTCATAAACTGTAGGCACGAAGCATTTTTAGCCGAGTTGCAACGAAGTTGATCTCGGCTATTGGTTTGGCGGGTGGGCGTCAACAATTGGTTTCCAGATGATAACTCAAAAAATTTAGAATCTAATCAAATGAAACTTTGATATATTGTTGGGTACCAGGTAAGGAAGAACCCTAGTAATTTTGGAGAAAAATGGTCTAGGGTCAAGATCACGGTGACCGAAAATAGAATGGAAATTTCAGAAAAATGTGGTTTCCGGATAACTCAGAAAGTTTAAATCCGAATAAAATTATACTTAGCGATACTGTTATGTACCAAGTAAGGAAGATCCCTATTGATTTTGGAGAAAATAGGTCAAAGTTCAAGGTCACAGTATCCGAAAATAGATTTTAAATTCCAAAAAATTGGTTTCCGGGGGATAACTCGAATTTTTTTAAGTTCAATCCAATGAAACATATTGTTGGATACCAACAAAACAGGGCCACTATTGATTTTGGAGAAAAATCGTCAAAGGTCAAGGTCACAGTGACCGAAAATAGATTGAAAACTTCAGACAAATATGGTTTCTGTACAGTAACACGAAAAGTTGAACTCCAAACTCCTTTTAAAAATGTATTCACAAGAATTTATTACATTATATCCAACAATTAGTTCTTCACAATTATAAATATGCCACATCATTCCTGACTTTACAATGTATCCCATGCAACTCGGCTCATGCACCTTTGGGTGCATATATTGACTTTTCATGCATGAAATTGTCTCTCTTAAAATATAGCCATTAGTTTTTAATGTATATAGTAGAAACACAGTTGTCTTTCTCTCTGTTATTGAATTTGGCGTGGAAGAAGAAGAAGAAGAGAGAGAGAGAGAGAGAGAGAGAGAGAGAGAGAGAGAGAGACTGCTTTTGCGTGAGTGTGTGTGAGAGAGAGACGGGTTACATGGGATGGTTGTAGGGACAGCGCGGGGATAGGTCTGACTTGTTGAAGAGTAGTCGTCTATGGAGGATCACTACTGTTTTGTGGGTATATCAATGTCATGTTTCGTGTTTAGACCTATCCTGTTACGCCACATTTATAGAATGCAAGATTAAAACATAAAACATGTCGAAATTTGACGAAATGTAAAGAAATTTCGAATCGTAATAAAATTATTAATCGAAGGTTATTAGAAAGCGCCATATCCCCCTTAAAGCTATTACCTGCCAATTCAAAAGACTCGTTCGGTTTGATCAAAGAGGAAGAAATTAATGAAGGATTTGGAGAAGAAGGTGGAGGAGGATTAGAAGGAAGAAAGAGAAGGAAGAGGAATAGGTGCTGGAAGAGGAGGAGAAAGCAAAGTTGGGGTTTGGAGTTGGGCTTCGGTGGCGACCATTAGTGCTCGGGTATGGCCTAAAATTGACGACCATTCGTGTCAACCCTCACAGCACATTCGGTCGCCGGGCGACGATACGTGCGACAAGTTTGGTCGCTGGCGACCAAACGTGCCAAAACGACCAAACGTGCCGTAACATGGCATATTCAGGAAATCGACAATATATCATCTGTGACCTTTGAATGAAATGTTAATGATTTTATCAGTAACAATTAATCTAGATACTACTCATTTATGCTGAGAGTTCTAAACACACATACCTTCAACCCCCAATATTGTCAAAAGTTCTACGTGAGAAATAAGCATCAGGATTTGGCCTTCAACAAGACGTTTCATCTCATAGCCATGCTAATTTTCATTCCTATGTTGATTCCATATAATCCAGTAAATTCACAATAAAACACATCATATCTACATGTACTACCTATATGAATCTTTTATTGAAAATTCATATCAATCGCAAACCATCAAGACAACTTTCTGACTAACGAGGTGGCTTGAATTTCTTCCTCTTCAAATTTCGATATACGTGTAGCAATATTTCATTACCACCTGCATATTGTGTTTTATGGCTTTCAAATGATTCGATACGCGAGAGTATGTTCAGTATGTTCTGTGTATAAACAATTTTCAAATTAAAGCAAACTGATGGCAAATATGTCACATGGGGATTAACAGTCTTGTTTAAAGTCAGCATTTCGCACATCCTATGCTCGTTAACTGATCTCATTTGCAAATACAAGTTATCACTAGGTCAAATGCAGTCTGATATGATTTATACCACCGGGTACACTGTTCCTTACATATTAGTTTTGACTACGGATAACTCCGTTTGCCTAATCAAGACATAGGACTCACAGTCAAGAGGAGCTGTTAACTGTTAACTTACATCTGGTATATCAGGGGGTCCACGTTCCCCTTCTTTGATTTTTTTTATTCCTTGTAGAATTTTGAGAGTGATTACTATTCGTTATCTTCATTGATTTCAGTGCAGCATTGTTCTTTATTACCATGGAAGGTCATATAAATCTATACAGCAAACTTGACACAATCCAAATACGCAGACATTTCATGCATTTTGATTCTTTAGCTGGAAACCAAAGCGTCTAGCTAATTAATCATCAATTATATTTATCATTGAGAGTAATTGCCACATAGGTGTTTAAAGCAGTACTAGCAAACCGTGTCTTGTTTAAGTGTTTAAACAATTCCATATTTTATGCTTTACATAATTTTCAATGTTCTGATAGAAAACATTTTGGAATATCTTTATTATTATACATGGGTTGAAAAACATAAACAAACAAACAATGGATGTTCTCTTGCAAGCTTAGTTGTTTCCTCCACAGAATCAGTCAGATGGAAACTTTGATTTTATACTTCAGCATTCATCATTTATATCACACATGTTGACCAGACTGTATGGTCTCTCCTTTTCGTTGATTGTTGTTCCAGAGCATCCTGTCGTCATTGAATATTCTTCATTTGCAGCACCCTTGTTCAACTCTACAAGAAAATCTTCAGAAGTAAAGCCAATAAGACTGCAGGTGGAAATTATTGTTTTGTCTGCGCCAGGTAAAGTCGGCTCCAGATATTCTGTTGAAGATTTTGAATGGTCCCTTTCTTTTTTTCGCTGGGTCACCTATGATACCAGATGATTTCACTGTTGCGTACTCTTCCTGTGAACTACATGCTCCTCACGCCTTGGCCATCCATCCATGTTTGAATCAGCACTTTGTCTTTTCTTTAACCGAAGGGTGCTGTACTGACCCTCATCCTCATCCTCATTTTACTGTAAATGTTTTGCGACATTCGAGTTTTGCTATCACTGATGATGGTTCCGTTTCCACAACACGGATAAGGACGTGAGTCTACCCATGAGTTGATGCAGTTATATTGGAATGAGTTGCGAATTTAGTCGTAAACATCAGCATCATCATTGGAACCACACATCTCGCCTATAGGCTGTCCGTCAGGTTCCACTTCAATGCAAGGTGAAGATAACGAATAGTGATCAATCTCATAACTCCTACAAGCAATAGAAAATAGATAGTTGGGCAAACACGGACCCCTGGACACACCAGAGGTGGGGTTGTATATTTATATATAAGTACAATGCATTAAAAATCATGCATTTGTAAAAGAGCACTTGATAAGTCTATGTAGAATGTTTCTGAATGATAAGTCTATGTAGAGTGTTCCTGAATGATAAGTCTATGTAAAATGTTCCTTTATGATAAGTCTATGTAGAACGTTCCTGAATGATAAGTCTATGTAAAATGTTCCTGAATGATAAGTCTATGTAGAATATCCCTGAATGATAAGCCTATGTAGAATGTTCCTGAATAAGTCTATGTAGAATGTCCCTGAATGATAAGTCTATTTAAAATATTCCTGAATGATAAGTCTATGTAGAACGTTCCTGAATGATAAGTCTATGTAAAATGTTCCTGAATGATAGTCTATGTAGAATGTCCCTGAATGATAAGTCTATGTAAAATGTTCCTGAATGATAAGTCTATGTAGAATGTCCCTGAATGATAAGTCTATATAGAACGTTCCTGAATGATCAGTCTATGTAGAATGTCCCTGAATGATAAGTCTATGTCGAAGGTTCCTGAATGATAAGTGCATGTAAAATGTTCCTGAATGATAAGTCTATGTAGAACGTTCCTGAATGATAAGTCTATGTAGAATGTCCCTGAATGATAAGTCTATGTAAAATGTTCCTGAATGATAAGTCTATGTAGAACCTTCCTGAATGACAAGTCTATGTAGAATGTTCCTGAATGATAAATATATGTAGAATGTTCCTGAAATTCCAAACTACTTGAAGGTTGATGTAGAATTTACAAGAAATTATGGATACACATCAAAAAGCAATGTAGATCAAGAAATAAAAAAACTTTTTACGAAATCATCAATTCCAAAACGCTTGGAAACGTCTCGATAGCTCGACGAATTCAGAGGATGTCTAGATATACGTATATACGTACCTATCATTATAACCAATATTCGAGGACACTCCATTAACCCCTGATAATGTTGCGGTAAACATCAGCTGAATTACAAGACTTCCATCCATTCTGACAGTTTGTTTATGAGATGAAACAAGTAAATTCCTGCAATTGACACTTGATATTATAGGAAAATCCATTTGAGTATGCTCCGGAATTTGGAAATTTGGAATGATTATGGGCGCATATTGTTTCGTGATTGGTTTCAATAGCGTGAATTATCACGTTTAGATGCATTCATATTGCCTAATATGCTTTGAAATATTGATGTAGGTTAGGGATACAGGAGAATGGTGGGATGCTTACCGTACTCCTCTTATGGAACCTGATCCCACCTTTGCTGTGCCCATGGGTCCGTGTTTGTCTGATCCCATATCTAGTGTGCCCAAAGACCCGTGTTTATCTGATCCCACCTTTGGTGTGTCCAGGGGTCCGTGTTTGTCTGATCCAACCTCTGGTGTGTTCAAGGGTCCGTGTGTGCCTGATCCCACCTCTGGTGTGTATAGGGGTCCGTGTTTGTTCAAGTCTCTATTTTTTATTGCTTATAGGAGATATGAAATTGATCACTCTTCGTTATATCAACCTTTCAATTAACGTTTCTGAATCGTTTATTCTTTACGGGATTTGTGCAATTGATCATTGCTCGTTATTTTCACCTTTCACGCAGCGTGGAGTTTATTTGAACGTTAAAACTGTTGCATATCATCGATTACCGCAGTCTGTAACAGAAAAAGCTTTAATTAATACAATGAACACTCTATATCATAAATGTTAAATAATTAATGTAGAATCTTAGTCAAAAGCAAATCATTCGTGCAAAGCTGCCCTCGCAGATTTTAAAACTTTGCGTTCATTGGAATTGTGAATTAGCCTATTTTGAAAAGCTCAAATGGTGATTCCAATAAAACTATACAGTATCGTATAATTTCCAGTAAACTCTCCACCTTTAAAAATTTGAAACTGAATCAAATAATTCACTGCTGTCATTTAACCATGTTTATTTGATATCATTATGTTTTTACGTAATATACAATAAACATTCAAATAAAATCGACAACAATACAAGAGAGATAACTCTTACGCTGAAGTTTTGTTGACTTTGAATTCAACATCAGATGTCTTTGCCCAACTTTTAATTTTGTATTCCTTATAGGAGTTATAAGATTGATCATTGGTCCTTATCTTCGTCTGTTCATAGAGGATGTGAAATGTATGTCTTTCAAAGTGTGAACTCACTATTGTGTGTTCTCGAGATTTAATTGAATGACACATACATAAAAGACTCCACAATCGTCCATATCTGCTTCACTTTGAATATTTTACTGATCATGGATGTTAAAGGTAGATGTCTTCCACATCTGCTTTATTTTAGATATTTTATTGAAGGTATAGATGTAGTAATAAACAATTTCTCGTTCCATGTTAAAATGCTACAGCGACCAAAAGTTTGTTAAACAGGTATATGGAATAATCCGTAGTCAAGATCAGTAAAATGTTTTGTTTTTTTCTATATTATCTATTTTATTTTCTCTTATTTCTCGGTATGTAAATATTTTTATAGAGGTCCTCAATGTAAACTATTCATTTCATACTATTTGTGTAATTCTGTTTAAATGAAACAATTTATTATCATTATTATTACTTTGATTACAATATATATTTTTGTATGATCTTTCGATGATGGGAAAGTCAAATAACATATCGTCATTCTGAGACAATGACAAAACAGAATATAATCATATAAATACATATTGATTTCAATACATAGCCCTATATAAACCAGGGTTGTAAATATTGTCAAGTGCCAAACAGAGTTTATCTCTACTCTGTAATTATATATACAACACATTCAGGAAACTGTTAGAGTATTTGTAAATCTAAACACTTCAATTTCAATGAGATCACAGTGATTCTTTAAATACTATCAACAGTTTGTTGTTGTCAATGACGTACACTACTTATGGCCACTTCCTCATGCCAAAAATATAAAACAGTTCTTTTGTTAAGGTATTCTGTGTATATCGAATGTAAATCAGTTCTTTTGTTATGGTATTCTGTGTATATCGAATGTAAAACAGATCTTTTGTTAAGGTAATCTGTGTATATTGAATGTAAAACAGTTCTTTTGTTAAGGTATTCTGTGTATATCGAATGTAAAACAGTTCTTTTGTTAAGGTATTCTGTGTATGTCGAATGTAAAACAGTTCTTTTGTTAAGGTATTCTGTGTATATCGAATGTAAAACAGTACTTTTGTTAAGGTATTCTGTGTATATCGAATGTAAAACAGTTCTTTTGTTAAGGTATTATGTGTATATCGAATGTAAAACAGTTCGTTTGTTAAGGTATTATGTGTATATCGAATGTAAAACAGTTCTTTTCTTCAGGTATTCTGTGTATATCGAATGCAAATCGAACAACCATGAAGATAAATGTTTGTTGAATAATTGTGGAGGTAAAGCAGTTCTTTTGTTAAGGTATTCAGTGTATTTTGAATGCATATCGAACAACCTTGAAGATAAAAGTTTGTTAAATAATTATGGAGGTAAAACAGTTTAGGTATTCAGTGAATTTCGAATGCATATCGAACAACCTTGAAGATAAATGTTTGTTAAATAATTAAGGATGTACAACAGACCAAACACACCGATTATAATGTTTACCGAACGAGAACTGAATGCATAAAAGGGTCTTTTTCCGTGTATCACTATTTTCCTTACTTGCACAAAATCCATGTAAATTTTAACTTCATTTTGAAAATCTAGATCAACTAGATCACAAAGACCGTGATTGTATAATTTTTGGAAAAAATGCCGGTTGTTTTTGTATTCTTACTACTGGCGTCAATTGACCTTGCACTTAGTTTGTAGGTCTCATATCAGTCCCGGTTCTAAAGTTGTATAAATGTTCATAATATAGGTAAATTGTCAAGATCACTAGTTTGTAGATCCCACCTCTGGTGTGTCCAGGGGTCCATGTTTGCCCAACTATCGATTTTGTATTGCTTGTGGGAATTATGAGATTGATCACTGTTCGTTATCTTCATCTTCCATCACAACACACTTTTATCATTTCTGAAAATTTCATGTCTTGGTCAGTACCTGTTCTACTGTTATATCGGATTCATGTTCAAGGACAAGATCATGGGAGTCACTTGACCGTGGTATCAATTTGTAGATCCCATCATCCTTTAGTCATTTCTGAAAATCACACCTCTCTATCAGAACTAGTTCTTAAGTAATACCAAGTTGATGTCCTACGGTCAAGGTCAAGGTTACTGGAGTTACTTGACCCCGATACTAGTTTGTAGGTCCTGTCATTATCTTACCATTTCTGAACATCCAACGTCCTATTCGTTCCGCTTCTAAAGTTGTACCAGCTTTTATGTTCATTGTCAGAGGTCAAGGTTGCTGTAGTCACTTGACCTCAAACTAAATTGTAGGACCCGTCATTTCCTTCTAACAGAAGCGCTAACTTCATGAGCAATTTCCTGCAAACCATCGACTGATATTGTAAGATGCTAAGAATTAAGTATATATGGTGCAGGGTAACCAAACCTGTGGGTGTGGGTGTTGCATCATTGGCGAGATTTTGGAGTCGGGGGTAGAACTACAAACCGAAGCTCCGAGTTGGTTGGACATACACTCCATACCAGAATTGTTCAGAGATCCCTCAAGGATTTTTTTCTTACAATCTCAGAGTATGTAATCCAAAGATCACTTAATCTACGTTTGTTCTTATCACACTATCTATTTTGTATTGGTTATAGGAGTTATGAGATTGATCACTGTTCGTTATCTTTACCTTGCATACTACATACTACAGGATACAGACGTCGGGATAATGTTTAGCATCGATGATGAGTATTGTTCATATCAAGCTAACTAAACAAACAAACCGAAATGTGTAAATTAACAGATAATTAAATAAACATACAAAAATATGTAAAGCAATAGATAACTAAACAAAGAAACCAAAATGTGTAAAACAACAGATAACCAAACAAACAAAAAACGAAATGTGTAAAACAACAGATAATCAAACAAACAAACCAAAATATGTAAAACAACAGATAACTAAACAAACAAACCGAAATGTGTAAACCAACAGATAATCAAAAAAAAACAAAACAAAGCAAATAGTGTAAAACAATAGATAATCAAATAAACAAACCAAAATATGTAAAACAACAGATAACCAAACAAACAAACCGAAATGTGTAAAACAACAGATAATCAAACAAACAAACCAAAATGTGTAAAACAACAGATAACCAAACAAACAAAAAAACGAAATATGTAAAATAACAGAAAATCAAACAAACAAACAAAAAACGAAATGTGTAAAACAACAGATAACCAAACAAACAAACCAAAATGTGTTAAATAACAGATAACCAAACAAACAAACCGAAATGTGTAAAACAAAAGATAATGAAACAAGCGAACGAACCAATATATGTAAAACAAACCCAAATGTTTAAAACAAACCAAAATGTGTAAAACAAACCAAATTTTTAAAACAAACCAACGTGTGTAAAACAAGCCAAAATGCGAATGAATAAAAAACAAACGATCAAAGAAAAAGAACGAAATATGTAAAACAAACCAAATTGTGTAAAACTGTTTTGGAAATAAGTTCATGTCAAAGATTTAGATTAAAGGGTCATATATAATCTCTATACTGTAATTTGTTTGTTATTTTACGCGAGTCCCTATTATCTCGAAATGACTCATGGACGTCAGATCGCGAGAAAATGAACTTGCGAGTGCTCTGTAGATCCGGTGTTTTTGGCGATATGAAAATAAAAGCGAGAAATATTTTTGCAAGTGATGTTTCTCACAAAATTACGCAATAATAATTCCCTGCGTATATTTAAGAATTTACAGTACAGATTAATATTTCTAAAGTCCTAATACGTATCAATATGCTGTATCTCTGCAATAACACATATTGCACGGAATCATATAAGGATGCACATTTAAAAGTAGTATTCAGTTGTAACATGATGAGGTCGGCACAAAAGTACAAGGTGCTGAGATGAAGCACATCAACCAAATAAGCAATCGAAAACACTTTCTTAGTTTAGTGTTGTTACTTATGAGATTAATCACAGTTCGCTATATTCACCTTTCATCCCAATGTTGAACAGATTCAAATATCTTCCCTTGTTAAATTCTTCATTTATCCAAATCAATATTACTTCAAAGATCGACATACGGGTCTCTTTTTTTTCTATAAATTTATATGACATTAGTTATCTTAGGGAAACATACATTCACATAATCAAATTCAAATTCCTTTATACATCATATATACTATTATAGTGATTCTTGAATATTGTTTAACGTTCTTCTCGAAATTACTTCACTCATATGGAGACGTCACCACTGCCGGTGAAGGGCTTCAAACTTTACGTCTATGCTCAGTGCTTATGGCCATTGTGCCACATCTACTGTGACACGGGACCTCAGTTTTTGCGGTCTCATCCAAAGGACCGTCCCATTTGGTTGCCTCTTAGGGCAAGCAAGGGGACACTCAGGATATATTTTAACCCGGATCCCCACAGGATTGATTATGATGACATGAAATGTTAAACAGCAAACTGTTATATGTAGTAAATCTGGGACAATAATAAAACAAACGTCTGAAAGGAAGTATTTTGAATAATCAATGTAAAACAGGATTAAAATGAAGCGTTATCCTAACCTTTTCCTGAGTGTTCCTATATCGTGTGAATTTCTATGGCATTCAGGAAATCGGCAATAGATCATCTGAGACCTTTGAATGAAATGTTAATGATTTTATCAGTAACAATTAATCAAGATACTACTCATTGATGATCAAAGTTCTAAACACACATACCTTCAAATGCCCCCCTCCTCCCCCAAAACATAGTAAGAAGTTCTACGTTAGAAATTATCACCTGGGTTTGGCCTTTAACACGACAGTTAGATCTGTCGACAACGTTTCATCTAATAGCCATGCACATTTTCATTCATATATTGATTCCATGTAAAACTTATACGGTACCAAATTTGATGCACCAGATGCGCATTTCGACAAATAATGTCTCTTCAGTGATGCTCAACCGAAATTATTGAAGTCCGAAATAACTATGAAGTTTTAGAGCTAAATATAGCCAAAAAACAGCGTGCCAAAAAAGTGGAGCCAAATTTGTCCAAGGATAAGAGCTATGCATGAGGGAGATAATCCTTAATTTTGAAATGAATTTCTAAATTTTATAACAGCAATTAAATATACATCCGTATTTTCAAGCTAGTAACGAAGTACTTAGCTACTGGGCTGTAGAGACCCTCGGGGACTAACAGTCCACCAGCAGAGGCCTCGACCCAGGGGTCATAATGTAAAACTTATACGGTACCAATTTTGATGCACCAGATGCGCATTTCGACAAATAATGTCTCTTCAGTGATGCTCAACCAAAATGTTTGAAATCCGAAATAACTATGAAGTTTTAGAGCTAAATATAGCCAAAAACAACGTGCCAAAAAAGTGAAGCCAAATTCGTCCAAGGATAAGAGCTATGCATATAACGCAGTAAATTCACAATAAAACACACCACATCTACATGTACTACTTATATGAATCTTTTGTTGAAAATTCATATCAATGGCGAACTATCAAGACAACTTTGTGACAAACGAGGTGGCTTTAGTTTCTTCCTCTTCGAATTTCGAGATATGTGTAGCAATTGATTCGATACCCGAGAGTATGTTCAGTATGTTCTGTGTATAAACAATTTTCAAATTTCAAATGAAAGCAAACTGCTGGCAAATATGTCACTTGGGGCTTAACAGTATTGTTTAAAGTCAGCATCTTACACACCCTATGGTCGTTCAATTATCCCATTTACAAATACAAGTTATCACTAGGTCAACGTGATTTATACCATCGGGTACATTGTTCCTTACATAGTAATTATGACTACGGATAACTCCGTTTACCTGATCAAGACATAGGCCCCACAGTCAAGAGGAGATGCTTATTTACATCTGGTATGTCAGGGGGATCACGTTCCCCTTCTTTGATTTTTTTAATCCTTGTAGAATTTTTAGAGTGATTACTATTCGTTATCTTCACTGATTTCAATGCAGCATTGTTCTTTATCACCATGGAAGGTCATAGAAATGTATATAGCAAACTTGACGCAATCCAAATACCCAGACATTTCACGCATCTTCGTTCTTTGGCTTGGAAACAAAGCGTCCGGATAAATAATGCTCAATTGTATTTATCATTGACAGTAATTACCACATAGGTGTTTCAAGTAGTACTAGCAAACCGTGTCTTGTTTACGTGTTTAAACAATTCCATATTTTTATGCTTTGCACAATTTTCAAAGTTCTGTTAGAATACATTTTGGAATATCTTTATTATTATACATGGGTTGAAAAACATAAACAAACAAAAAATGGATGCTCTCTTGCAAGCTTAATTGTTTCCTCCACAGAATCAGTCAGGTGGAAACATTGATTTTATATTTCAGCATTCATCATTTATATCACACATGTTGACCAGACTGTATGGACTCTCCTCTTCGTTGATTGTTGTTCCAGAGCATCCTGTTGTCATTGAATATTCTTCATTTGCAGCACCCTTGTTCAACTCTACAAGTCCATCTTCAGAGGTACAGCCAGTAAGACTGCCAGTGGATTTCTTGTTTTGTCTGCGCCAGGTAAAATCGGCTCCAGATATTCTGTTCAAGATTTTGAATCTTCCCTTTCTCTTTTTCCCTGCGACAACAATAGTACCAGATGATTTCAATGATGCGTACTCTTCCTGTGAACTACATGCTCCTTCATGTCTCGGCCATCCACTCATGTTTGAATCGGAACTCTGTCTTTTCTTTAACTGAAGGATGCTGTACTGACCCTCATCCTCAACCTCATTTTTACTGTAAATGTTTTCCGACATTCGGATTTTTCTATCACTGATGTTGGTTCCGTTTCCACAACACGGAGAAGGACGTGAGTCTACCCATGAGTTGGTGCAGTTATATTGGAATGAGTTGCGAATTTCGTCGTAAACGTCGGCATCATCATTGGAAGCACACATCTCGCCTATGGGCTGTCCGTCAGGTTCCACTTCAATGTTATTTCCAGCAATAGCAGTTCCACCTCCTAGATACGATATCAATGATTTTTAATTACTTCCGAAAGTCATTCTAATATAAAATTTCTCAATTAATGTTTCAATTAAAGTGCATTAAGATTAGATTCCATGGAATAAAATCTCTCATACTTACTTACATATTTGTCTATACTGATAATGTTTTATTACAGGAGGATGACGCAATCATTATTGTAATTGATAATAAGAATATTCTGCAAAATATTTGAATGGATTACCTAAATAAGGATATTGTGAAGTAGATTTGCACCTGAAATGTAAAACATAGGTGTTTTATCAACCGGATTTGAAAAACAAACTCAACAAAACAACATACACAGTATTTTACGGCATACCTACACTTCTTGTGTGTCCAGGAGTCCGTGTTTGCTCAACTCTCTATTTTGTATTGAACTGTTCGTTGTCTTCACCTTTCATTCAGTGCCATACTTTACCACCCCAAACAACTTTAAAATATGCAGTGTGAACATCTATTCCACTAACTCTCAGGGTCGATAAATAATTTTCTACTCAAATAGAAAGTAATAAATCGACATGCATTGTATTTGTAGCAATTAACTACATTAGATTCATTAGTAAAGCATATACAAAGCAAATATATTTTTATTTCAGATGTTGTCTTACCCTACACAATATTTTAAACGAAAGGGTGACGATAACGAACAGGGATCAACCTCATAACTCTAATAAGGAATTCAAAATAGAGTTGGGCAAACACGGACCCCTGAATATACCAGAGGTGGTATCAGGTAACAAAGAGGAGTAAGAACCCCACCCCCCTGTCAATCGGCACATATAAACATAATTCATAGTAACTTGTCAACATTGACAATGAACAGTTCCAAATATTACGTATGGAAATCAACTGGCAAAACATTAGTTTAATGCGTTGTGTTAGCCTGTATGAATACGATACCACATTATAATTATTGCAAGAGCCGCAGAGGTGGAAATTCGAAATTAATTTTGGGTGCGAAATAAACCAGTCGAAGAAATATGTTCATTTCTCAACTGCAAATACATTAACATTTAGATTTTCGTTTTTGCTGCATGATTTGGCAACATACAATTTGTATTAAAATTCTACTTTACAAGCATATGGATATAAAACCATGCTAGGTAATAAGTTCCTCATCAACGGAGTTTCCTAGTTCTACAACTACAACATACCAGCTCAGCTTCCTCGTGCAAATGACAAGACCAGCAATGAGAGTTGTGCCTAAGAATCCAACGAGAGCAAGGCCGACCAACATCCAAATCTGATTTTCATGATGATCCCTGAAAACGGGATTCCTCCTTGTATGTGCTAATATTAATCTCGTAGATTCTGAATGTATCGCTGAGCTTTCTTGAAATGGTGAGGAGTTGTGCCTTGGGTTGGCTTATGGGAACTCGTGTTGCCACTGACATCTAGATTAAACAAAAGGAAATATACACACCAACAAACATGTTTTGTAAATTCATTATCTGGAAAGGAAAATATTTCAATATCTTTGCATATCTTAGGAAAGTATTTTTTCAGTTGAAACATAGTGGAACATATCGAAATAAATAACATCACAAAGAATTAAAGTGGCAGGTTTCATGTTTTAGTTTGAATAACAAACTTTCATTACTTGAATGATCTGGGCATCCCGTAACTGGATCGCATGTGAATACTTCACAACTGCAGCTGCTCCGGCAAAGATAGCCATAATATCCGCTCATACATTTTGCTTTACAATTCACTCCAAAATTGCCCAATGGACACTCTAAATCGGGATATATATATAATTACTTTTCGGAATGATCCGTAAAAATATAGGTAACAAAATGAAAATGATATACGATCTAGTTTGCCGTATTTCATACCGATTGTTAGACTGTTCTTGGTATACTGATTTTGACTAAGGATAACTCCACTTACATGATCAAGATATATGGCTCATGACAGGAGATGCTTACTCCTCCTAGGCACCTGATCCCACTTCTGGTGTGTCCAGGGGTCCGTGTTTGACCATCTATATTGTATTGCTTATAGGAATTATGAAATTGATCACTCTTCGTTATCTTCACCTTTCATGGATCACTGTTCGTTATCACGTTTAGTAAATCTCTAGCGCTTTCATTTCCATGTTACGTAACATAGCAATGTTACGTCACAAACAACGGAACGTTAAAATCAAACAAATCCAGACATTATTAGATATTGACTCAATCTCCCCGACAAGTCTTCGTCTGCTATATGTATATACATGCAGTTATATATCTTCAATAGAAGAAGTAAGTGCGAAGCAGATATGGATGTCTTTGGCGTATTTGATTCAGAATTCACCGAGATACATTGCATCGACATATGAATTAATAGGTAAATATTCGTCGATTTATCTAGATATCGAATTGAAGGCCACAGCAAGAGATTTTTACTTCTGATCATATGGAAGTTTTAGAATAAATTTTGTTTTGTATGTCTTAAAATCAAATACGCTTACAGAATGTTTATGAATGCTTTTATTCCCAAAATTGTTCAATACAAATAGAAGAATTACATAACATTTATTCGTGTACTTGTAATAGGGAGAAAAAACAAATAACTCACCTACACAGCGGTGGACACTTTCGTTGAAATGGGTATTGTAAGCACACGTCTTAAGCGATTCGCTGAAAATTGTATATTTCTATAGAAGTACAATGCATTAAAAATATACATATATAACACAACACTTGATAAGTCAATGTAGAATATTCCTGAAATTCCAAACTACTTGAAGATAGATGTAGAATTTATTAAAAAAAAAAAAAATACCGATAAACGACCAAATGTGAAAATGTAGATCAAGAAATCCCCCAAAAAACTTTCTTCTGAAATCATCAATTCTAAAACGTTTGGAAACGTCTCGATAGCTCGAAGAATTCAGAGGATGTCTAGATATACGTATATACGTACCTATCATTATAACCAATATTCGAGGACACTCCATTAACCCCTGATAATGCTGCGGTAAACATCAGCTGAATTACAAGACTTCCATCCATCCTGACATTTAATTTATGAAATAAAACAAGTAAATTGCTACAATTGATATTATAGGGAAATGCATTTGAGTATGCTCCGGAATTGGGAATTTGGAATGATTACGGGCGCATTGTTTCGTGATTGGTTACAACAGTGTGAATCATCACGTGCACATTTATGCATGCTTTGAAATATTGATGTACTACAGGAGAATGGTGGGATGCTTACCATACTCCTCTTAGGCACCTGATCCCGTCTCTGGTGTGTCCAAGGGTCCGTGTTTGTCTGATCCCACCTCTAGTGTGTCCAATGGTCCGTGTTTGGCCAACTTCCTATTTTGTTTTGCTTATAGGAGTTATCAGTAATGAGATTGATCACTGTTCGTAATATTCAACTTTCTTAACCGTTTATTCTTTAGGGGATTTGTTCAATTGATCACTGTTAGTTAACTTCCCCTTTCACACTGCACAGAGTACATGCAAGTGTTAAAATTGTTACATATCATCGGTTACCGCAGCCTGTAACAGAAAAAGCTTTGATCAATACATTGAACATTCGATATCATAAATATTAAACAATTACTGAGGAATCCTAGTCAAAAGCAAATCATTCAAGCTGTCCTCGTAGATTTTAAAACTTGGCGTCCAATTGGATTGTAAATTAGCCTATTTTGAAAAACTCAAATGATGGTTCCAATAAAGGTATACAGTACCGTATAATTTCTAGTAAACTCTCCACCTTTAAAATTTTTGAACTGAATCAAATAATTCACTGCTGTCATTTAACCATGTTTATTTGATATCATTATATTTTTACATAATATGCAATAAACCTTCAAATAAAATCGACAACAATACAAGAGAGATAACTCTTACGCTGACGTTTTGTTGACTTTGAATTCAACATCAGATGTCTTTGCCCAACTTTTAATTTTGTATTCCTTAGGTCTCAAACTACCAGGAAATGGAGGAAAATTCGCCTTCAGAAGTCCAGGTTTTAATTTTCAGATTCTATTACCATGGCAACCAATTGTCAAAAAAATGTATATGGTTCTTGAAAGTACACGTGAAAGATTGTAAAGGTCCATCATGACATCTGATGCTAGCCTGGAATGGGTCGGGATACACTCAGGCACCTGTCATCCTGGAAGTAAAAAAGCAACAAAATGAGGAAAATATCCCAATTTTCAACCCCTCCTAATTCAACAAAAAAAAATGTTCCCAGTTTAATGACAGATATCAACTTTCAGCAAAATTCCTAACCTTTCCAACAAGGCCAAATTTGCAATAGGGTCCTTGATTTCTTTTCGAGATATTTTACATCAAAGATGCAGCATGCTCTTTTCAACTTACCGTTTAAAGTGAAAATAGAATTACCCGCCTAGAAGTCAAACTCTCATACATCTCACAGTCACAGTTTCGAATCACACAAAAAGGCACTGGATCAATGTATAATGGTCACCTCCCTATATTAATAAGATATTAATAACAATAAAATTATTTAAATTCTATAAAATACTCTTTTAACATATTAACATTTTAACCCTGGTCACTTTAGCTTCATATTGGCAATTTGCCAGGTATATTGAGACTTTATAGGAGTTATAAGATTGATCATTGGTTATTATCTTCGTCTGTTCATGGATGATGTGAAATGTATGTCTTTCAAAGTCTGAACTCACTATTGTGTGTTCTCGAGATTTAATTGAATGACACATACATAAAAGACTCCACAATCGTCCATATCTGTTTCACTTTAAATATTGTATTGATCATGGATGTTAAAGGTCTATAACTTCCATATCTGCTTTATTTTAGATATTTCATTGAAGGTATAGATGTAGTAATAAACAATGTCTCGTTCAATGTTAAAACGTTACAGCGACCAAAAGTTTGTTAAATAGGTATATGGAATAATCCGTAGTCAAGATCAGTAAAATGATTTTTTTTTCTATATTATCTATTTTATTTTCTCTTATTTCTCGGTATGTAAATATTTTTATAGAGGTCCTCAGTGGAAACTATTCATTTCATACTATTTGTGTAATTCTGTTTAATTGAAACAATTTATTATCATTGTTATTACTTTGATTACAATATATATTTTTGTATGATCTTTCGATGATGGGAAAGTCAAATAACATATCGTCATTCTGGGACAATGACAAAACAGAATATAATCATATAAAGACATATTGATTTCAATACATAGCCCTAAATGAACCAGGGTTGTAAATATTGTCAAGTGCCAAACACAGTCTATCTCTACTCTGTAATTATATATACAAATTAATAGCATTAAAACCTATGACTTTTCAACACTATACACGACCATTCCTCACGATAAATTAAAGACTAGACATTTTGACATCATAGACAGTTGCTTCTTCAACAAAAACGGAAAACGGAAATATTCATATCTAGTGATCAGTCATTCCAAAACTTACTGTGTTAAACACCACTCTGATTCCACGCATAAGTACTCTGGAGTTGAAATAAAAAATATGCTAGAGTTCCTCATTGACAATATCTTCGTGGTCTTTGGTGATCAGGTCTTCCAACAGTCTTCCAACAGTCTGTTGAAATTCCCATGGGCACGAATTGTGCTCCTTTGTTAGCTGACCTGTTTTTATATTCATATGAAGCAGAATTTATTCAAAAACTTCTACGTGAAAAGAAAAAATCTCCCGCTGTGACATTCAGTTCGACTTTTAGATATATCGATGACGTTTTGTCTATTACCAATGATAACTTTCATTCATATGTCCATTTGATATATCCCTGTGAGCTCGAAATAAAGGACACCACAGAGTCGTCCACTTCTGCTTCATACTTAGATATTTTATTGAAAGTAGACATTAACGGCAAACTGACAATTCAACTGTATGACAAACGGGATGATTTTAGCTTCTCCATCGTCAACTTCCCATATTTATGTAGCAATATTCCATTATCACCTGCATATGGTGTTTATATATCTCAACTGATTCGATATGCAAGAGCTTGTTCTGGGTATAGTCAGTTTTTAAATCGAGGTAAGCTACTGACAAACAAGTTGATGGTACAGGGATTTCAACAGTCTCGATGGAAGTCAGCATTTCGCAAATTCTATGGTCGTTATAACGATCTAGTTCGTCAATACAACCTCGCATTGGGTCAAATGCTGTCTGACATGTTTCATAGCGATTGTTAAGGCGTTCTTGGCAAACTCATTTGACTGCGGATAACTCCGTTTATCTGATCAGGATATGGGGTTCACGGCGGGTGTAACCGTTCAACAGGGGATGCTTACTCCTCCTAGGCACCTGATCCCACCTCTGGTGTGTCCAGGGGTCCGTGTTTGTCCAACTATCTATTTTGTATTGCTTGTAGGAGTTATGAGATTGATCACTGTTCGTTATCTTCACCTTGCATCAAGGATTATAAGGATGTTTTTATGAACACAAAAGATAGTATATTACAATGGCTACACTATCGAGTAAATCATAGAATTTTAACTATAAACACTTTTTTTAAATGATTGGGAAATCAGACAGCGATTTATGTACTTTTTGTTTAGAGGAGAGATAATCATTGGAACACATTATTATTTCACACGAGTCGCTATCATCGCAAAATGACTCATGGCCGTCAAATCGCGAGAAAATGAACTTGTGAGTGCTCTGTGGATCAAGTGTTTTTAGCGATATAAAACTAAAAGAGAGAAATATTTTATGCGAGTGATGTTTCTCACCAAATTACACGATAATAAATTCCCCGCGTATATTTAGGAATTCACAGTATAGTTGAACATTTCTAAAGTCCTAATACGAGTACCAATATCAATATGTTATACCTCTGCAATAACACATATTGCACGGAATCATATAAGGATGCACAGTTATAAGTAGTGTTAAGTTGTAACATGATGAGGTCGGTACAAAAGTACAAGGTGATGAGATGGAGGACATCAACCGAATAAGCAATCGAAAACACTTCCTTAGTTTAGTGTTGTTACTGATGAGATAGATCACAGTTCACTATCTTCACCTTTCATCCCAGTGTTGTACACAATCAAATATGTTCCATTGTTAAATTCTTCATTAATCCAAATCAATATTACTTCAAAGTTCGACTTAGGTTTGGGTTTTTTCCCTAATAAATCTATAAGATGATAGTTATTTTAAGAAAATATACAGACACATTATAGAAACTCAAAATAGTTTCTACATGGTATACACGATTATAATGACACGAAATGTTAAATAGTGAAATAGGTTTTGGTAAGTTTTGAATAAATAAAATAAGTTTGCCCTTAGATTGTCGGCACTGGACATACGCTACCATTATCAACACATTCGCAATAATGAGTATCAAATTTAGAAATTATAAAGGTCCGCTCATTTTGTCTTTGATCAACTATTCGACCTGGCGTATTATAATTACATTCATAATTTTTTTTATCTAATTTTCAATTTGGAGAAAGATCATTTATGTTACATAAGGAACATTTACTTTGGAGCCCCAAGTGAATTCCTCATAATCAAGTTTTCGTTATGCACTGTATATGCTAGCAATGAATATAACATACCTATTGTACGCAATTATTAAAAAAATTGCTTTGAATACATTTGAATTAAAGATATCGTTCACGGAATTCATGTCCGCAGCAATTTGAAAACACAATAAAAATGTACTTCCTCTATGCAACACCATTTAACTGTGATTTCCCGCGCTTATGCGAGGTTTCAACTAGTCATGTTTATATTTAACAAATAAGCTGTATTATCAACATGATAACTGTCACTGGTACTACTCGAACACCTTCCTTCACACACATAACTTGCGTACCATTCTGAAGTAACAAAGGTTTAACGTTTTTGTGGTCTGTATGCAATTAAAGCTACCTATATACATGTGTGTAAATAAATACTATCAAACATTGAACATTTGCATTAAATCTGTATTTACTACCTTAGAAGTGTTGTGTAAATGTATAATTATATACAAAACACGGTGAATGGTGTCTGTTTGATTCTTAACAACTTTAGTTTCAAGTATTCATACATCATACATCATTATTGATAATTCCCAACTTTTACCTTCATTTTTCCAATTCCATAGCTGACATCATCTCGTCGACTTTGCTCTATGCGTAGTAAGTGCTTTTTAGATGAGGATTTCATTCAAACACCAAACTTTACCGACTTATTTGATTAAAGATAGCAAAATCATGGAAAATTAATTTATTCTAAACGTGAAATTAAGGCAGTTCCGATATATAATAACATGATCCTAAAAATAGAGATCTTATGTCAATATCTTAACATGGAGTGATCAAGGCGAAGTTATTATCATGACGCAACAGTTCATTATGACATCTTACCCATACCGAATTTTATTGTTGCATTGAATGTATTGCGCAGTGGAGACGCAGTAGCCATAACTGTACTGCGTAGGGGAGACGTATGATTGTCTTGTGCTGGGCTCTTGGAACTTTTGTTACCACCGAAATCTAGAGTAAAAAAGCCACAATTGTGCTTTTTAAACAAGGATGTGAAGACAAAATTCATGCTGAAATATAGTGGAAAAAAATCGACACCCAGACATTGAAAAGAAATAAATAACAGATGATTTTAATGCTTTAGTTCTGAATAACTAACTTTCATTACTTGAATGATCTTGGCACCCCGTAACTGGATCGCATGCGGATACTTCACAACTGCAGCTGCTCCGGCAAAGATAGCCATAATAACCTCTAATACATTCTTCTTTACAATTCACTCCAAAACTGCCCAATGGACACTCTAAATCGGGATATATGAATAAATCCTAGCATTACTAATTCTTCGTCGATTTATCTAGATATCGAATTGAAGGCCACAGCAAGGAATTGTTTCTTCTAATCATTTAGAAGTTTATGAATAAATTTTGATCTATGTCTTAAAATCAAATACTTTAACAGACTGTTTACTAATGCTTTTATTCCGAAAATTGTTCAGTACGAATAGGAGAATTACAGAATTTATTCGTGTACTTGTAATAGGGAGGGAAAAAAAACAAATAACTTACCTACACAGCGGTGGACACTTTCGTTGAAATGGGTATTGAAACCACACGTCTTAAGCGATTCGCTGAAAATTGTATATTTCTATATCAGTACAATGATTTAAAATTATACATATATAACACAACACTTGATAAGTCAATGTAGAATGTTCCTGAAATTCCAAACTACTTGAAGATAGATGTAGAATTTACTAAAAAAAAAAAATACGAATAAACGACCAAATGTGAATATGTAGATCAAGAAATCCCCCAAAAAACTTTCTTCTGAAATCATCAATTCTAAAACGCTTGGAAACGTCTCGATAGCTCGAAAAATTCAGAGGATGTCTAGATATACGTATATACGTACCTATCATTATAACCAATATTCGAGGATACTCCATTAACCCCTGATAATGCTGCGGTAAACATCAGCTGAATTACAAGACGTCCATCCATCCTGACATTTAATTTATGAAATAAAACATGTAAATTGCTACAATTGATATTATAGGGAAATGCATTTGAGTATGCTCCGGAATTGGGAATTTGGAATAATTCTGGGCGCATTGTTTCGTAATTGGTTACAGCAGAGTGAATCATCACATGTACATGTACGCATGCTTTGAAATATTGATGTACTACAGGAGAATGGTGGGATGTTTACCATACTCCTCTTAGGCACCTGATCCCGTCTCTGGTGTGTCCAAGGGTCCGTGTTTGTCTGATCCCACCTCTAGTGTGTCCAATGGTCCGTGTTTGGCCAACTTCCTATTTTGTTTTGCTTATAGGAGTTATCAGTAATGAGATTGATCACTGTTCGTAATATTCAACTTTCTTAACCGTTTATTCTTTAGGGGATTTGTTCAATTGATCACTGTTAGTTAACTTCCCCTTTCACACCGCACAGAGTACATGCAAGTGTTAAAATTGTTGCATATCATCGATTACCGCAGTCTGTAACAGAAAAAGCTTTGATTAATGCATTGAACGTTCGATATCATAAATATTAAACAATTAATGAAGAATCCTAATCAAAAGCAAATCATTCGTGCGAAGCTGTCCTCGTAGATTTTAAAACTTCGCGTTCAACTGGATTGTAAATTAGTCTATTTTGAAAAACTCAAATGATGGTTCCAATAAAGGTATACAGTACCGTATAATTTCTAGTAAACTCTCCACTTTTACAAATTTGAACCTGAATCAAATAATTCACTGCTGTCATTTAATCATGTTTATTTGATATCATTATGTTTTTACGTAATATAAAATAAACATTCAAATGCAATCGACAACAATACAAGAGAGATAACTCTTACGCTGACGTTTTGTTGACTTTGAATTCAACATCAGATGTCTTTCCCCAGCTTTTAATTTTGTATTCCTTTGGTCTCAAACTACCAGGATATGGAAGAAAATTCACCTTCATAAGCCCAGGTTTTAATTTTCAGATTTTATTACCATGGCAACCAATTGTCAAAAAAAATGTATATGGTTCTTGAAAGTACACATGTGAAAGATTTTAAAGGTCCATCATGACATCTCATGCTAGCCTGGAAATGGGTCGGGATACACTCAGGCACCTGCCATCCTGGAAGTAAAAAAGCAACAAAAATGAGGAAAATATACCCATTTTCAACCACCCCCCCCCCCCCTAATTCCAAAAAAAAAATGTTCCCAGTATAATGACAGATATCAACTTTCAGCAAAATTCCTAACCTTTCCAACAAGGCCAAATTTGCATTAGGGTCCTTGATTCCTTTTCGAGATACTTTACATCAAAGATGCAGCATGCTTTTTTAAACATACCGTTTAAAGTGAAAGTAGAATTACCCGCCTAGAAGTAAAACTCTCATACATCTCACAGTCACAGTTTCGAATCACACAAAAAGGCACTGGATCAATGTAGAATGGTCACCTCCCTATATTAATACAGATATTAATAACAATGAAATTATTTATATTCTATAAAATACTCTTTTAACATATTAACATTTTAACCCTGGTCACTTTAGCTTCGTATTGGCAATTCGCCAGGTATATTGAGACTTTATAGGAGTTATAAGATTGATCATTGGTCCTTATCTTCGTCTGTTCATAGATGATGTGAAATGTATGTCTTTCAAAGTCCGAACTCACTATTGTGTGTTCTCGAGATTTAATTGAATGACACATACATAAAAGACTCCACAATCGTCCATATCTTCTTCACTTTGAATATTTTATTGATCATGGGTGTTAAAGGTATATAACTTCCATATCTGCTTTATTTTAGATATTTCATTGAAGGTATAGATGTAGTAATAAACAATGTCCCGTTCCATGATAAAATGTTACAGTGACCAAAAGTTTGTTAAACAGGTATATGGAATAATCCGTAGTCAAGATCAGTAAAATGTTTGTTTCTTTCTATATTATCTATTTTATTTTCTCTTATTTCTCGGTATGTAAATATTTTTATAGAGGTCCTCAGTGTAAACTACTCATTTCATACTATTTGTGTAATTCTGTTTAAATGAAACAATTTATTATCATTATTATTACTTTGATTACAATATATATTTTTGTATGATCTTTCGATGATGGGAAAGTCAAATAATATATGGTCGTTCTGGGACAATGACAAAACAGAATATAATCATATAAAGACATATTGATTTCAATACATAGCCCTAAATAAACCAGGGTTGTAAATATTGTCAAGTGCCAAACACAGTCTATCTCTACTCTGTAATTATATATACAACACATTCAGGAAACTGTTAGAGTATTTGTAAATTTAAACACTTTAATTTCAATGAGATCACAATGATTCTTTAAATACTATCAACAGTTTGCTGTTGTCAATGACGTACACCACTTATGGGCACTTCATACGTTTCATAATAAAAAGGGTTATCCTCTTCCTCATGCCGAAAATGTAAAACAGTTCTTTTGTTAAGGTATTCTGTGTATATTGAATGTAAAGCAGTTATTTTGTTAAGGTATTCTGTGTATATTGAATGTAAAGCAGTTATTTTGTTAAGGTATTCTGTGTATATCGAATGTAAAACAGTTCTTTAGTTAAGGTATTCTGTGTATATCGAATGTAAAAGAGTTCTTTTGTTAAGGTATTCTGTGTATATCAAATGTAAAAGAGTTCTTTTCTTCAGGTATTCTGTGTATATCGAATGCAAATCGTACAACCATGAAGATAAATGTTTGTTGAATAATTGTGGAGGTAAAGCAGTTCTTTCGTTAAGGTACTCAGTGTATTTCGAATGCATTAAGGTATTCAACCTTGAAGATAAATGTTTCTTAAATAATTATGGAGGTAAAACAGTTAAGGTATTCAGTGAATTTCGAATGCATATCGAACAACCTTGAAGATAAATGTTTGTTAAATAATTAAGGATGTACAACAGACCAAACACACCGATTATAATGTTTACCGAACGAGAACTGAATGCATAAAAGGGGTCTTTTTTCTGTGTACTACTATTTTCCTTACTTGCACAAAATCCATGGAAATTTTAACATCATTTTGAAAATCTAGATCAGCTAGATCACAAAGACCGTGATTATATAATTTTTGAAAAAATGCCGCTTTTTATTCCTACTACTGGCGTCAATTGACCTTGAACTTAGTTTGTAGGTGTCATATCAGTCCCGGTTCTGAAGTTGTATAAATGTTCATAATCAAGGTAAATTGTCAAGATCACTAGTTTGTAGATCCCACCTCAATGTGTGTCCAGGGGTCCGTGTTTGTCCAACTATCTATTTTGTATTGCTTGCGGGAGTTATCAGATTGATCACTGTTCGTTATCTTCACCTTGCATCAAAACACCCTTTTATCATTTCTGAAAATTTCATTTCTTGGTCAGTACCGGTTCTACAGTTATATCAGATTCATGTTCAAGGACAAGATCATGGGAGTCACTTGACCGTGATATCAATTTGTAGATCCCATCATCCTTTTGTCATTTCTGAAAATCACACCTTTCTATCAGAACTAGTTCTTAAGTAATACCAAGTTGATGTCCTACGGTCAAGGTCAAGATTACTGGAGTCACTTGACCCCGATACTAGTTTGTAGGTCCTGTCATTATCTTACCATTTCTGAACATCCAACGTCCTATTCGTTCCGCTTCTAAAGTTGTACCAGCTTTTATGTTCATTGTCAGAGGTCAAGGTTGCTGTAGTCACTTGACCTCAAACTAAATTGTAGGACCCGTCATTTCCTTCTAACAGAAGCGCTAACTTCATGAGCAATTTCCTGCAAACCATCGACTGATATTGTAAGATGCTAAGGATTAAGTATATATGGTGCAGGGTAACCAAACCTGTGGGTGTGGGTGTTGCATCATTGGCGAGATTTTGGAGTCGGGGGTAGAACTACAAATCGAAGCTCCGAGTTGGATGGACCTACACTCCATACCAGAATTGTTCAGAGATCCCTCAAGGTGTTTTTACTTACAATCTCAGAGTATGTAATCGAAAGGTCATTTAATTTACGCTTGTTCTTATCACACTATCTATTTTGTATTGCTTATAGGAGTTATGAGATTTATCACTGTTCGTTATCTTCACCTTACATACTACATGCTACAGGATACAGACGTCGGGATGATGTTTAGCATCGATGATGAGTATTGTTCATATAAAGCTCACAAATCGCTGAATCTGATAGCAAAGTCTAACACAGAATAAGATATATTTTGAAAAAGATTTATCTGTTTATGAATAGTACATTGAATTATCTTAAGTTTCAAATACTATAAAGACAAGTATAAAGGGGTCATTAATTAGGGTTTGTCTTTATTTCAATGTGTAAAACAACAGATAATCAAACAAGCGAACGAACCTCTATATGTAAACAAATAACAAAACAAACAAACCGAAATGTGTAAAACAACAATTAACCAAAGATATAAAACTCGAAATGTGTAAATTAACAGATAACCAAACAAACAAACAAACCGAAATATGTAAAACAAGAAAGAACCAAACAAACAAACAAAATGTGTAAACCAACAGATATTCAAACAAACAAACCAAAATATGTCAAACAACAGATAACCAAACAAACAAACCGAAATGGGTAAAACGACAACTAGCCAAACAAAAAGCCGAAATGTGTAAACCAACACAAAGCCAAACAAACAAACCGATATGTGTAAAAACACAGAAAATCAAGAAAACAAAGAAACGGAAATGTGTAAAACAACAGATAACAAAAACAAAAAAAACAAAAACAAAAACGAAATGTGTAAACCAACAGAAAATCAAACAAACAAACAAGCCAAAATATGTTAAAACAACAGATAACCAAACAAAGAAACCAAAATGTGTAAAACAAAAGATAATGAAACAAGCGAACGAACCAATATATGTAAAACAAACCCAAATGTTTAAAACAAACCAAAATGTGTAAAACAAACCAAATTTTTAAAACAAACCAACGTGTGTAAAACAAGCCAAAATGTGAATGAATAAAAAACAAACGATCAAAGAAAAAAAAAACCGAAATGTATAAAACAAACCAAATTGTGTAAAACTGTTTTGGAAATAAGTTCATGTCAAAGATTTAGATTAAAGGGTCATATATAATCTCTATACTGTATTTTTTGTTGTTGTTATTTTACCCGAGTCCCTATTATTGCGAAATGACTCATGGACGTCAAATCGCGAGAAAATGAACTTGCGAGTGCTCTGTAGATCCGGTGTTTTTAGCGATATCAAAATAAAAGCGAGAAATATTTTTTGCAAGTGATGTTTCTCGCAAAATTACGCAATAATAATTCCCCGCGTATATTTAGGAATTTACAGTACAGTTTAATATTTCTAAAGTCCTAATACGAGTAGCAGTATCAATATGCTGTATCTCTGCAATAACACATATTGCATGGAATCATATAAGGATGCACATTTAAAAGTAGTATTCAGTTGTAACATGATGAGGTCGGCACAAAAGTACAACGTCCTGAGATGAAGCACATCAACCAAATAAGCAATCGAAAACACTTCCTTAGTTTAGTGTTGTTACTTATGAGATTAATCACAGTTCGCTATATTCACCTTTCATCCCAATGTTGAACAGATTCAAATATCTTCCTTGTTAAATTCTTCATTTATCCAAATCAATATTACTTCAAAGATCGACATACGGGTTTCTTTTTTTTTCTATAAATTTATATGACATTAGTTATCTTAGGGAAACATACATTAACATAATCAAAATTCAAATTCCTTTATACATCATATATACGATTATAGTGATTGCTTGAATATTCTTCAACGTTCTTCTCGAGAATACTTCACTCATATGGAGACGTCACCACTGCCGGTGAAGGGCTTCAAACTTTACGTCTATGCTCAGTGCTTATGGCCATTGTGCAGGGAGGGGTCTTTATCGTGCCACATCTACTGTGACAGGGGACTTCAGTTTTTGCGGTCTCATCCAAAGGACCGTCCCATTTGGTTGCCTCTTAGGGCAAGCAAGGGGACACTCAGGATCTATTTTAACCCGGATCCCCACAGGATTGATTATGATGGCGTGAAATGTTAAACAGCAAAATGTTATATGAAGTAAATCTGGGACAATAATAAAACAAACGTCTGAAAGGAAGTATTTTGAATACATCAATAAAAAACAGGATTAAAATGAAGCGTTATCCTAACTTTTCCTGAGTGTTCCTATATCGTGTGAATTTCTATGGCATTCAGGAAATCGGCAATATACCATATGTGATCTTTTAATGAAATGTTAAAGATTTTATAAGCAACAATTAATCTAGATATTACTCATTGATGATCAAAGTTCTAAACACACATACCTTCAAATGCCCCCCCCCCCCCCCACACACACACACAAATATAGTCAAACGTTCTACGTGAGAAATAATCACCAGGGTTTGGCCTCCAACACGACATTTAGATCTGTTCACAACGTTTCATCTAATAGCGATGCAAATTTTCATTTATATCTTGATTCTATATAACGCAGTAAATTCACAATAAAACACACCACATCTACATGCATTACCTATTTGAATCTTTTGTTGAAAATTCATATCAATGACAAACTATCAAGACAACTTCCTGAAAAACGAGGTGGTTTCAGCTTCTTCCTCTTTAAATTTCGAGATATGTGTAGCACTATTTCATTACCACCTGCATATTGTGTTTATGGCTTTCAAATGATTCAATACGCGAGAGTATGTTCAGTATGTTCTGTGTATAAACAATTTTCAAATTAAAGCAAACTGATGGCAAATATGTCACATGGGGATTAACAGTCTTGTTTAAAGTCAGCATCTCGCACATCCTATGGTCGTTAAATGATCTTATTTGCAAATACAAGTTATCACTAGGTCAAATGCTGTCTGACATGATTTATACCTCCGGGTACACTGTTCCTTACATAATAGTTTTGACTACGGATAACTCCGTTTACCTAATCAAGACATAGGAATCACAGTCAAGAGGAGCTGCTTATTTACATCTGGTATATCAGGGGGATGTTCCCCTTCTTTGATTTTTGTATTCCTTGTAGAATTTTGAGAGTGATTACTATTCGTTATTTTCATTGATTTCAGTGCAGAGTTGTTCTTTATTACCATGGAAGGTCATATAAATATATACAGCAAACTGGATGCAATCCAAATACCAGGGCATTTCATGCACTTTGGTTCTTTGACTGGAAACCAAAGCGTCTAGCTAATTAATCCTCAATTGTATTTATCATTGACAGTAATTACCACATAGGTGTTTCAAGCAGTACTAGCAAACCGTGTCTTGTTTATGTGTTTAAACAAGTTCATATTTGATGCTTTGCATAATTTTTGATTTTCTGTTAGAAAACATTTTGGAATATCTTTATTATTATACATGGCTTGAAAAACATAAACAAACAAAAAATGGATGTTCCCTTGCAAGCTTACTTGTTTCCTCCACAGAATCCATCAGATGGAAACTTTGATTTTATATTTCAGCATTCATCATTTATATCACAGATATTGACGAGACTGTATGGTCTCTCCTCTTCGTTGATTGTTTTTCCAGAGCATCCTGTCGTCATTGAATATTCTTCATTTGCAGCACCCTTGTTCAACTCTACAAGTCCATTTTCAGAAGTAAAGTCAGTAAGACTGCCAATGGATTTCTTGTTTTGTCTGCGCCAGGTAAAATTGACTCCAGATATTCTGTTCAAGATTTTTAATCTTCCCTTTCTTTTTTTCGCTGCATCACCAATAATACCAGATGATTTCAATGATGCGTACTCTTCCTGTGAACTACATGCTCCTTCACGTCTCGGCCATCCATTCATGTTTGAATCGGCACTCTGTCTTTTCTTTAACTGAAGGGTGCTGTACTGACCATCATCCTCATCCTCATATTTACTGTAAATGTTTTGTGACATTTGAGTTTCTCTGTCGCGGATGTTGCTTCCGTTTCCACAACACGGAGAAAGACGTGAGTTTACCCATGAGTTGCTGCAGTTATATTGGAATGAGTTGCGAATTTCGTCGTAAACGTCAACATCATCATTGGAACCACACATCTCGCCTATGGGCTGTCCGTCAGGTTCCACTTCAATGTTATTTCCAGCGATAGCAGTTCCACCTCCTAGACAGAATATCAATGACTTTTAAATACTTCCGAAAGTTATTCTAATATAAAATGTCTCAATCAATGTTTCAATTAAAGTGCATTAATATTAGATTCCATGGAATAAAATATCTCATACTTACTTACATATCTATCTATACTGATACATTTCTATTACAGGAGAATGACGCAATCATCATTGTAATTGATAATAAGATTATTCTGCAAAATATTCTAATGTATTACCTAAGTAAGGATATTGTGAAGTAGATTTGCACCTGAAATGTAAAACATAGGTGTTTTATCAAACGGATTTAAAGAACAAAATCAACAAAACAACATACACAGTATTTTATGGTATATCTACCCCTCTGGTGAGTCCAGGGGTCTGTGTTTGACCAACTCTCTATTTTGTATTGATTTTAGGAGTTATGAGATTGATCACTGTTCGTTGTCTTCACCTTTCATTTAGTGCCTATAGTTGTACCACCCCAAAACCATACGAAAATTAAAACAAGAGGCCCTTGGGCCTAGAATCGCTCTTCTGACACATTGTAGAACAGGCAAAAATTCTCACTAACCAAGATTCATCGATTAACAAAGTTTGATGATGTTAAGCTAAATTGTACCTGAAAATTTAAATGTAACTGTCCAAAAGTAGGTCACGGTGACCTACTTTTGGTCGACACACCGAAGACTCAAGATGCATCAACTGACAAGTCAAATAGTATTCAAATATAGCCGTCAAATTTCAAAAGAAGGCCACAGTGACATACTTTTTGGTCGACACACTCCAACGATTCAAGATGCATCAACTGACAAAGTTTGATGATTGAAGTCAAATAGTATCTGAAATATTCAGATATAAACGTCAAATTCCAAAAGTAGGTCACAGTGACCTCCTTTTTGGTCGACACACTCTGAAGACTCAAGACCCATCAACTGACAAAGTTTGATGATTGTTAGGCAAATAGTATCTGAAATATTCAAATATGGCCGTCAAAATCCAAAAATACGTCACTGTGACCTACTTTTTAGTCAACACACTCTGACGACTCAACATGCATCAACTGACAAAGTTTGATAATTGTAAGTGAAAAAGTATCTGAAATATGAAAATATATCCGTCAAATTCCAAAAGTAGGTCACGGTGACCTACATTTTGGTCAACAAACTATGAAGACTCTAGATGCATCAACTGACGAAGTTTGATGATCCTAGCTTTCATAGTGTCCAAAATATGCATCTAAAATTGAAAATGTGAAATTTGAATGTCTGCAAAATTCAAAAGTAGGTCACTGTGACCTACTTTTTTTATAAATATGTTTTGAAGCCTCTAGACGCATGAACTTACAAGGTTTGATGATTCTAAACATCTCGGTATTTGAAATAACAACCTAAAATGTATTCACAAATGATTAGCCATAACATTCAAAAAGTAGTGGCATACTTTTCACATGACGCAGTTCAAGGTCTCATGATCCATCAACTGACAACTTTTGATGATCATAGGCTCAAAAATGTCCAAGATATGCATCAAAATCCATTTAATAATAATTACCTGCGAAATTCAAAATGTAGGTCACCATGATAGTATGTCCTAAGATGCATCAACTGACAAAATTTGATGATCCTAGTCCTTATACTAAACAAAATATCAAAGTCTTAACAAAACAAAATTTGAAGTGACCTTGAGACCGCACCCTTTACCCCAGGATCATGCCTTGAACTTTTTTTTTTATCTACAACCTATCTTGATCTTTATGCATAAGTTTGGTGATAATTTGCCCAGTGGTTCTTGAGAAGAAGAGTTTTCTAGCAACCGCTACTTTTGTTTGCATTTTCCTAATTATCTTCCCTTGTTAAAAGGTCACAACCCTAATTTTAATACAAATGAAGGCCCTTGGGACAAAGATATTCTGTGACAAACTTGACAATAATTGGCCAAGGGGTTCTTCGGATATAGCCCTTTTCCAAAAAGCTGACGCACACCGCCCGTCAGACATATGGCCATATGATTAGCTCTTTGAGCCTTCGGCTCAAAAGAGCTAAAAACGGAAATAAAAAAGTTAAATTTGCAATTATTTCTTTCGAAATATTAATTCAAAGAAGAAAAACAACGTCAAAATCTGCACTATGGATGTGAAAATCTATACCTCTCAGGATCGATAAGTAATTTTCTTCTCAAATAGAAAGCAATGAATTCACATGCATCGTATTTGTAGCAGTTAAGAGAAGCTGTCAGTAACCATTGAGAATTTTCTTTAGAAAAGTGGAAAGTGCAAAAATCACAAATCTGAATGAAACTCTCACACTTTTGTGTATGGTGATAATCAATGTTAAAAAAGTGAAAATTATTGGAACCATGCATCGTGTTTCCATGGCAACGGACCGTACCCACAGTTAAATCATGAGATGTTGAGTTTTTAATCTTTTCACAAATATTTCTAATAAAACAATTTCCCAGTAATGTACAGTGAATAGAAATTCAAGAAAGCACTTAGATTATTGTACTTTTGATTGAAAAAATGTGTATTTTCTTGCTTATTCTTAAAAATAAGTCATAAATTAAGGTAAAAAAGAGCATTTATGACTTCTTTTCAGACACTATTGTCTCTGAAACGCAGTAGGGCTGGCATTAATTCTACATGCCGTTTTTAAGACAGTTATTTATACTACCAATATAGTAAATAAAAACAGTTAAACAATTTACCCTTTTTTGTAAAACCTCTCAAAACTCTACACTAGGGCCTACTATTTTACACAATTATTACCCCCCTTGATGTGAACTCTCTAGAATTAAAGGAAGAAATGAATGAATATCACTTTGCAGACAACATAACAAATTCTGGATGGTCAGTAAGGAATTCATTTAACAGGAAACTTGAAAGGTGGTGTAGAGATTAGCCTATTTTTCTGTAAATTAAATTTGATTTGTTAGTTAATAGTAGAGTTAGAATCCATTTAATCATTCCAAATTCATACAAACTGTCCCGATGACAGATAGATCTAGTAAATTAATAGTAAACACCGGTAAATAAGATTCCAAGTATGTCTAGTGTAGAACACTTGTTTCTCTTTAAAAAAAAACCAAAGAATATCTAAATCATTTTCTACACTCAATCAGTATCAATGCTGACGTCACACTTTCACCTCATATTGCGTCATACTCAACATGCATTGTGACGCACTTTTTGTGTATTCAAAGTATTTCATTCTCACTGAAATAATTTATCTTCTATCAAATGGTCAATGTAATTTCTATTATAATGCAATTCATATTTCAAAATATTGTATATGTAACGATGTGGAAGGGGGAAGGGGGGGGGGGTATTTTGTTGGTAGATCCTCTAACAAATATCCCATCCCTATATCATTACGCTATGGGTATAGCACACACGTTTTCCAATTACAAATTCTGTAATTCATGTACTTTAGACCACATCCATATTTTAAATGTAATAAAACAATACACTTCATAGAGATTTCGATATAGAAATACTTGAGGCCTACTTATTTCAACAGCTTACATGTAGCCTATGTATCAAAAAATCAATTTCTCTATTTTCAGTGAGTATTTGTTTTCGATATCATAATCAATGTTTCCTAAATTATACTCTTAAAACCAGGCATGTAGAACCAGGATGGCGGTGGGGAGGGGAAGGTGTCCTATTTTTGATAAGTTAATTTTTTATTTGTTTTTGCTTACCCCCCCCCCCCCAAGATTTTGCATTCGAAGTTAGGGTATGATAACACTATTTAGGTTTCAATTCTTATAGCCATGCATTTGGGGTGGAGTTTTGTTTTTTTTTTTTCTTTTCTTTTTTGATTGCTTGTCAATAATTATTCGAAATTCCTCTGCGTTTTTTAAATTTCTTTTTATCCCGAACATCCCCTCCAGCTGCCCCCCCCCCCCTGGAAAATTATAGGCCTAATATGTGTCAGAAACTCTCAAATTTAGACCAATGACTGTAAATGTGTTAATAACTTATTCATCTTCCGAAGACCTCTAATGTCGGCTTCAAATGAATTTATAAAACCGGGAAACGATATACATCCTAGATATCATGTTACGAAGATTACACAATTTGATTTCAAATCTGCTGCCTAATATGATATATTTGCATCTGGTAATAATTGTTTAATAAACATGTGAATAGCAAGTGAACTTTTTATATTTGGTTAAATTAACACATCAATTCAGTGTCCGGGGGCCGTGTTTGACCAACTATCTATTTAATTGCTTACGGGATTTAGGAGAATGATCACTGTTCGATGTTTGTTATCTTCACCTTTCATTTTCCTTTGGGGTACCTCAGTAACTAAGTATTGTCTCAGAGTTATCTCTCTTGGATTTATAAATAGGATTACCAGACGCACAGATTTTTCATACAGAATATACTAAACCCAAAAATTTTCAAGTTTTTCATGACTGTTTACTAGTCTGTAAATTATGTATAATGAATAATGAATTATGATAGGGTATAACCTAATAAATTGGGGGGTGTATCACAAATCGTCTGTTTAACATCGTATTGACAGTGTAAATATTGCAGCCGAGGCGGATCATGAATTTTTAGAAAGTGGATTCAACTTTTGTATTGAAAATTATGATTTTTTTTTTTTACCTCAGATTCATTCAGGATTAATTGTTCAAAGAAATAAACACAGTCTTAGATGAACCTTCATGGATGTGCGCTACTATATCTGCTGTTACCTACATGTTTTATTTTTTGTCGGTCCACTGCCGAAAGAAACCGACGCGGAACATTCAAATTCTTAAATATCATACATTCTATAAATATTTTATCTAAACCTGTATATTGTTTCCAAATTGTCTATTTGGTTTGGTTTAAAGCGTGCATACTAGCCTAAATCAAACACGTGGTTTTGAATCATGTGCGTGTACATAGGGATATATGCATCTTTACGTATGGCGCTAGGCCTACGTAACGTCAAATCTTTGTGACGGTATTTCTTTGTTCTCTTGAATATGCCATAAGGACCTTTTGTCATGGGCGCAATCATATATAAACTTTAATATATATAAACCACAGCAATATGTGATTTTAAAAAAAATACACAGGTTCGTTAGTAGATAAAGATATATACAAGTTTAAATTAAATCCAAATGCAGTTTAAGTCAACTGATTAAATATGAAGGTCATTGGTTAATGTATGTGACCTTGAGATTGTAGGACAAGGTCATTTACAAGGTTCAATAGAATTTAGCATGTCATTAGAAAGTAATTGATGCACCCAGAAGGCAAATGTTCTTGACCTAAATTAGATCATTAGCCTAGTAATTAGATAGATTTTCGAAAATGTAGCTGAACATGAAAAAAAATGGGTGTTTTTGGTAAGGTCAGTAACAAAAAACTAAAAGTTGTTTAACTGATATTATTTTTTTGAATAAAAATCTAACATTTGTTATTTCTTTCTATATGAAAGACCTTGCATGATTGTGTTGCGTTTTTGAAAAAAGATAGTTAAAAAATCTATTGTTTTATTGAATTTTTGACTGTATACAATGCACGGTATGTTGGTTGCCATGGAAACCATTTTTTGCTGAGATATTTAAATTTCTTATTTAAACAAAATTTTATATAAGCCTTTTCCATTTACCTTAAACTAAAAAAATATGCATCTTATTATCTTAATTATATTTATTTTGGACTTTAAAGAGGTATATTTCACTGTTTTTTCAAGGACTGTGTCCTTGTTACCATGGTAACAACAAAGTGATCAATAACTCTGTGTTATTTGAGTTTAAGTGACTCACACATGCGTTTTGAATGATTTTATCAATAACGCTGCATAAAATTATAGAATTTTTCAATAATTTTTTTTTGTTGCACTTTCCAAAAAATTCTCCATGATTACTGACAGCTTCTCTTAACTACATTAGATCCATTAGTAAAGCATATACAAAGCAAATCTATCTTTATTTCAGACGTTGTCTTACCCAACACAATATTTTAAACGAAAAGGTGAAGATAACGAACAGGGATTAACCTCATAACTCTAATAAGGAATTCAAAATAGAGAGTTGGGCAAACACGGACCCCTGGATATACAAGAGGTGGGATGAGGTACCAAAGAGGAGTGAATCGGCACATATAAACATAATTCATAGTAACTTGCCAACATTGAAAATAAAAAGTTCCAAATATTATGTTGTACAACACAAATCATTTCATAACTCCGACCACAGATCAGGCAAGACTTCGCACTGAACTTAAGGATATCACTAAGGGCAGGAAAAGAAACTAAATAGGATTCCCCTAGTAACGGCGAGTATGGAAATCCACTGACAAAACATTATTTTAATAAGTTGTGTAAGCTTGTGTGAAAATACGATATCACATTATGATTATTGCAAGAGCAGGAAAGTTGAAAATTCGAAATTCGAAATTAATTTTGGGTGCGAAATTAACCAGTCGAACAAATATGTTTATTTCTCAACTGCAAAAACATTAATATTCAGATTTTCTTTTTTGCTGCATGATTTGTCAACATAACATTTGCATTAAAATTCTACTTTACAAGCATATGAATATGAAACCATGCTAGGAAATAAGTTCCTCATCAAGGGGGTTTCCTTGTTATACAACTACAACATACCAGCCCAGTTTCCTCGTGTAGATGAGAAGACCAGCAATGAAAGTTGTGCCTAAGAATCCAACGAGAGCAAGGCAGACCAACATCCAAATCTGATTTTCATGATGCTCCCTGAAAACGGGATTCCCCCTTTCCTGCGTTAATATTAATTTCGTGGATTCTGAATGTATCGCTGAGCTTTCTTGATATGGTATAGTAGTTTTGCCTTGGGTTGGTTTCTTGGAATTCGTGTTGCCACTGACATCTAGATTAAACAAAAGGAAACATACACACCAACAAACATGTTTTGTAAATTCATTTTCTGGAAAGGAAAATATTTCAATATTTTTGCATATCTTAGGAAAGTATTTTTTTTTTCAGTTAAGACACAGTGGAACATATTGAAATAAATAACATGACAATGAATTAAAGCGGCAGGTTTCAAGTTTTAGTTTGAATAACAAGCTTTCATTACTAGAATGATCTTGGCATCCCGTAACTGGATCACATGCGGATACTTCACAACTGCAGCTGCTCCGGCAAAGATAGCCATAATAACCTCTAATGCATTCTTCTTTACAATTCACTCCATAGCTGCCCAATCGACACTCTAAATCGGGATATATATATATATATATATATATATATATATATATATATATATATAATTACTTTTCGGAATGATCCGTAAAAATATAGGTAACAAGATAAAAAAAGATATACGATCTAGTTTGCCAATAAAATTTATCATTGGGAGTCAAATGTTGTCTCATGTGTTTAATACTGATTGTTAGACTGTTTTGGTATACTGATTTTAACTAAGGATAACTCCATTTACATGATAAAGATAGATGACTCACAACAGGTATGACCGGTTGACAGGTGGTGGTTACTCCTCCTAGGCACCTGATCCCACATCTAGTGTTTCCAGGTATCCATGTTTGTCTATCTATTTTGTATTGCTTATGGGAGTTATGAGATTGATCACTGTTCGTTATATTCACTTTTCATTGATCACTGTTCGTTATCTTCGCATTTCATACACGAAGACGTTTAGTAAATCTTAAGTGCTTTCATTTCCACGTTTAGTAACATAACGACGTTACGTCACAAACATCGGAGCGTTAAATTTAAATAAATCCAGACATTTTTAAATATTGACTCAAAGTTCCCGACACGGCCTCATATGCTGTATGTATAAACCTGTAGTCATCTATCTTCAATAAAACAATTAAGTACGAAGCAGATATAGGTGACTCTGTGGCGTATATGATTTCGAGTTCACCGAGATACATCGCATCGAAATATGAATAAATACTCTCATTGCTAGTAGGTCAAACTTCGCCGATTTCTCTTGATATCGAATTGAAGGCCACAGCAAGAGATTGCTTATTCTCATGTAGAAGGTTTTGAATAATTCTGTTGTATATTTTAAAATCGATTACTCTAACAGACTGTTTACTAAATCTTTTATTCCCAAAATTGTTCAGTACGAATAGGAGAATTACAGAACTTTTATTCGTGTACTTGTAATAGAGAGAAAAAAAACAAATAACTTACCTACACAGCGGTTGACACTGTCGTTGAAATGGGTATTGTAACCACACTTCTTAAGCGATTCGCTGAAAATTGTATAATTCTATATCAGTACAATGCAATAAATAGTATACATATGTTCCAAACTACTTGAAGATAGATGTGGAATCTAAATGAAATTACGGATAAAAGACCAAATGCGAACATGTAGATCAAGAAATCCCCTCCAGAAACTTTGTTTTCCGAAATTATCAATTCTAAAACGCTTGGAAACGTCTCGATAGCTTGAAGAATTCAGAGGATGTCTAACTATACGTATATATTTACCTATTATTATAACCAATATCCGAGGACACTCCATTAACCCCTGACAAAGCTGCGGTAAATATCAGCTGAATTACAAGACGTCCATCCATTCTGAGAGTTCATTTATGAAATGAAACAAGTAAATTCCTACAATTGACACTTGATATTATAGGGAAATGCATTTGAGTATGCTCCAGAATTAGGGAATTTGGAATGATTATGAGCACATATTGTTTCGTGATTGGTTTCAATAGGGTGAGTTTTCACATGTACATGTATGCATATTGCCTAATGTGCTTTGAAAAATTAATGTAGGTTAGGGCTACATGAGAATGGTGGGATGCTTACCATACTCCTATTAGGCACAAGATCCCATCTCTGGTGTGTCCAAGGGTCCGTGTTTGCTCTGGTGGGTCCAGAGGTCCGTGTTTGTCTGCTTCCACCTCTGGTGTGTTCAAGGGTCCATGTTTGTCCAACTCTCTATTTTGCATTGTTTATAAAAGTTATGAGATTAATCACTGTTCGTTATATTAACTTTTCAATTAACCTTTCTTAACCGTTTATTCTTTAAGGGATTTGTGCAAATGATCATTGTTCGTTACCCTCACCTTTTATGCAGCATGGAGTATATGTGAATGTTAAAATTGTTGCATATCATCGATTACCGCAGCCTGTAATAGAAAAAGCTTTAATTAATACACTGAACGTTCGATATCATAAATGTTAAATAATTAATGTAGAATCCTAGTCAAAAGCAAATCATTCGTGCGAAGCTGCCCTCGCAGATTTTAAAACTTTGCGTTGATTGGAATTGTGAATTAGTCTATTTTGTAAAGCTCAAATGGTGATTCCAATAAAACTATACAGTACCGTATAATTTCTAGTAAACTCTTCACCTTTACAAATTTAAAATTGAATCACTACAATCATTTAACCATGTTTATTTGAAATATATATGTTTTATGTAAGATAAAATAAACATTCAAATAAAGTCGGCAACCATACAAGAGAGATAACTCTTACACTGACGTTTTGTCGACTTTGAATTCAGAATCCGATTTCTTTGCCCAATTTTTAATTTTGTATTCCTTATAGGAGTTATAAGTTTGATCATTGGTCCTTATCTCCGTCTATTCATAGATGATGCGAAATGTGTGTCTTTGAAAGTCACTACTGTGTGTTACAATATCTTCGTGGTTTTTGGTGATCAGGTCTTCCAACAGTCTGTTGGAATTCCCATGGGCACGAATTGTGCTCATTTGTTAGCTGACCTGTTTTGATATTCATATGAAGCAGAATTTATTCAAAAACGTCTACCTGAGAAGAAAAAAATATCTTGCTGTGGCCTTCAATTCGACTTTTAGATATATCGATGACGTTTTGTTTATTAACAATGATAGCTTTCATCCATGCAAGGTGAAGATAACGAACAGTGATCAATCTCATAACTCCTACAAGCAATACAAAATAGATAGTAAGGCAAACATGAACCCCTGGACACACCAGAGGTGAGATCAGGTGCCTAGGAAGAGTAAGCATTCCCTGTTGACCAGTCACACCCGCCGTCAGCCCCATATCCTGATCAGGTAAACGGAGTTATCCGCAGTCAAACTCAGTGTGCCAAGAACGGTTTAACAATCGGTATGAAACACGTCAGACAGCATTTGACCCAATGCGAGGTTGTATTGACGAGCTAGATCGTTATAACGACCATAGAATTTGCGAAATGCTGACTTCAATCGAGACTGTTGAAATCCCTATACCATCAACTTGTTTGTCAGTAGCTTACCTCGATTTCAAAACTGACTATACCCAGAACAAGCTCTTGCATATCGAATCAGTTGAGATATATAAACACCATATGCAGGTGATAATGGAATATTGCTACATAAATGTGGGAAGTTGACGATGTAGAAGCTGAAATCATCCCGTTTTTCATACAGTTGAGTTGTCAGTTTGCCGTTAATGTCTACTTCCAATAAAATATCTAAGTATGAAGCAGAAGTGGACGACTGTGTCGTGTCCTTCATGTCGATTTAATATATATCTGTGAGCTCGAAATAAAGGACACCACAGAGTCGTCCACTTCTGCTTCATACTTAGATATTTTAGCGAAAGTAGACATTAACGGCAAACTGACAACTCAACTGTATGAAAAACGGGATGATTTCAGCTTCTTCATCGTCAACTTCCCATATTTATGTAGCAATATTCCATTATCACCTGAATATGGTGTTTATATATCTCAACTGATTCGATATGCAAGAGCTTGTTCTGCGTATAGTCAGTTTTTATTCGAGGTAAGCTACTGACAAACAAGTTGATGGTACAGGGATTTCAACAGTCTCGATTGCAGTCAGCATTTCGCAAATTTTGTGGTCGCTATAACGTTCTTGGTACACTGATTTCGACTGCGGATAACTCCGTTTACCTGATCAGGGTATAGGGCTCACAGCAGGTGTGACCGGTCAACAGGGGGTGCTTACTCTTCCTAGGCATCTAATTCCACCTCAAGGAGTTATGAGATTGATCACTGTTCGTTATCATCACCTTGCATGACACATATATAAAAGACTTCACTATCGTCCATATCTGCTTCATTTTTACTTTGATGCCAATATCTAGTTTCTGAATGATCTCGTGATGATGGGAAAGTCATTTTGGGATAATGATAAAAAAAATAACATAATTATAGAAATAGATATAGATTTCAATGGATAACTTCGTTATTAGCTTGAAAATACGGATGTATATTTAATTGCTTTTAAAAAGTTTAGAAATTCATTTCAAAATTAATTATTATCTCCCTCACGCATAGCTCTTATCTTTAGACGAATTTGACTCCACTTATTTGGCACACTGTTTTCCCCTATAATAGCTCTAAAACGTCATTGTTATTTCGGATTTCAAACATTTCGGTTGAGTAACACTAAAGAGACATTATTTGTCGAAATGCGCATCTGGTGCATCAAAATTGGTACCGCATAAGTTTTACATATCTCTATATAAATCAGGGTTGTAAATATTGTAAAGTGCCAAACAAAGTGTATCTCACTTATGTAGATTTATACAAAACATTCAGGAAATTGTCAGTGTATCTGTAAATCTAAACACTTTCATTTCAAAGAGATCAGTGATTCTATCATTACCATCAACAGTTCTTGTTCTAATGACGTACGCCACTTATGGCGACTTATACGTTTCATGATGAAAAGGGTTATCCTCTTCCTCATACCAAAAAATGTAAAACAGTTCTTTTGTTAAGGTATTCTGTGTATATCGAATGGATATCGAACAACCTCTAAGATAAATATTTGATAAATAATAATGAAGTAAACAGACCAAACATGCCGATTATAAAGTGTACCGAACGAGTACTGACTGTATAAAGGTTGGCTTTTTCTGAGTTCTACTATTTTCCTCACTTGCACAAAAGCCATGCCAATTTTGACGTCATTTAAAAATCTAGTGGATCAACTAGATCACAAAGACCTTGATTTTATGATTTTTCAAAAAATCCCGGGTTTTTTGCTTTCTTACAACTGGCGTCACTTGACTTTGAACTTAGGTTGTAGGTCCCATGCCTCTATCAGCCCCGGTTCTAAAGTTATATAAATTTTTATAGTCAAGGTCAAATGTCAAGGTGACTAGATATACTGTTTTGTAGGTCACAACACACTTTTATTATTTCTCAAAAGTCCATGTCTCTGTCAGTCCCACTTCTGAAATATCCGATTCATGTTCAACGTCAATATCACAGTAGTCACTTGACCTTCATACCAATTTATAGATCCCATCATATTTTTATAATTTCCGATGATATCACATCTCTCTATGAGACCTAGTTCTTAAGTAATATCAAGTTTATGTCCTACGGTAAAGGTCAAGGTCACTGTAGTCACTTGAACCTGATACTAGTTTGTAGGTCCTGTCATTATCTTACCATTTATGGATGTGCAAGGTGAAGATAACGAACAGTGATCAATCTCATAACTCCTACAAGCAATACAAAATAGATAGTTGGGCAAACATCCAACGTACTATTTGTTCCGCTTCTAAAGTTATACCAGTTTTTATGTTCATGTCAGAGGTCAAGGTCATTGAAGTCATGTGACCTGAAACTAAATTGTAGGAGCAGTCATTTTCTTCTTACAGAGCACTAACTTCATCAGAAATGTCCTGCAAACCATCGACTGATATTGTACGATGCTGAGGATTAAGTACATATGGTGAAGGGTAACCAAACTCTGTTGTATCATTGGCGAGGTTTTGGAATCAGGGGTAGGCCTACACACCGACGCTCAGAGTTGGTTGGACATACCCCCCCCCCCTCCCATACCAGAAATGGTCAAAGATCCCTCAAGATTATTTTTACTTACAATCTCCGAGTATGTAATGGAAAAGTCACTTAATTTACGTTTGTTCTTATGACACATACTACATACTACAGGGTACAGACGTGGGGATAATGTTTAGCATCGATGATGAGTATTGTTCATATAAAGCTCACAAATCTCTGAATTCGATAGCAAAATCTATCATAGAATAAGCTATATTTTTAAAAAAAAATACATCTGTACATGAATCCCAAATTGGCTTTATCAACTTTCAAATCCGTGAAATACAGAGATAAAGGGGGTGGTTAATCCTTATTTCAATGTTTATTTTTGCAATTTTAAACAGATGAAACTCGTTTGTTTTGTTGGAATTTTTTATCTATTAAGGGTCTTTCGCCCCCTTATATTACCAGTAAATGATGAAGGGCGAAGAGAAGAAACAGGGATAAATGTCATAACTCCTATAGGGATAATCAAACAAGCAAACAAACCGAAACGTGTGAAACAACAGATAACCAAACAAACAAACCAAAATGGGTAAAACAATAACTAGCCAAACAAAAAACCGAAATGTGTAAACCAACACAAAACCAAACAAACAAACCGAAATGTGTAAAAACACAGAAAATCAAACAAAGAAACCCAAATGTGTAAAACAACAGATAACCAAACAAACCAAAATGTTTAAAACTAACTAAAATGTCTAAAACAAACCAAAATCTGTAAAACGACAGATAATCAAATAAACAAACAAACCAAAATGTGTAAAACAACAGATAATCAAACAAGCAAACAAACATACATGTTTAAAACAAACCAAATGGTTTAAAACAGACAAAAATGTGTAAAAGAAACAAAAATGTTGATAACAAACCAAAGTGTGTAAAACAAACCAAAATGCGAAAAAAGCCAACAAATAATAAAAAAAGAAAACAAATCAAAATGTTTAAAACAAACCAAAGTTTGTAAAACAAACCAAAATCTTTATAACAAACCAAAGTGTGTAAAACAACTGATAATCAAACAAGCAAACAAACCAAAATATGTAAAACAAACCAAAATGTTTAAAACTAACTCAAATGTGTAAAACAAAACAATATGTGTAAAACAACAGATAATCAAACAATAATACGACTACGAATATCAATATGCTGTATCTCTGGAAGAACACATATTACAGAGAATCATATAAGGATATAAAATTATAAGTAGTATTCAGTTATAACATGATGAAGTCAGCACAAAAGTACAAGGTGCTGAGATGAAGCACATCAACCGAATAAGCAATCGAAAACACTTCCTTAGTTTAGTGTTGTTACTTATGAGATAGATCACAGTTCACTATCTTCACCTTTCATCCCAGTGTTGTACACAATCAAATATGTTCCATTGTTAAATTCTTCATTTATCCAAATCAATATTACTTCAAACGTCGACATACGAATTTGTTTTTCTATTTTTTTTTTTATAAATCTATTTTGCATTAGTTATCTTAGGAAAACATACATTCACATAATCAAAATTCAAATTCATTTATAGATGATATATACGATTTTAATGATTGATTGAATATTGTTTAACGTTCTTCTCGAGAATATTTCACTCATATGGAAATGTCACCACTGCCGGAGAAGGGCTGCGATATTTACGCCTATGTTTGGTACTCGTGGCCATGTGCAGGCAGGGATCGTTATCGTGCCACACCTACTGTGACACGGGACCTCGGTTTTTGCAGTCTCATCCTAAGGACCGCCCCATTTACTTGCCTCTTACGGTAAGCAAGGGAACACTCAGGACCTATTCTAACCCGGATCCCCACGGGATTGATTATAATGACATGAAATTTTTAACAGCAAAACGCTATATGAAGTAAATCTGGGACAATTATCAAAACAAACCTTTGAAAGTAAGTATTTTGAATAAATCATTGAAAAACAGGATTAAAATGAAGCGTTATTAGGAAATCGGCAATAAATCATCTTTGATCTTTGAATGAAATGTTAATGATTTTATCAGTAACACTTAATCTAGATATTACTCACTGATGATCAAAGTTCTAAACACACATACCTTCACCCCCCCCCCCCCCCCCTGCCTCCCCAAATATAGTCAAAAGTTCTAAGTAAGAAATAATCACCTGGGTTTGGCCTTCAATACGACATTTAGATCTGTCGACAACGTTTCATTTAATAGCAATGCTAATTTACATTCATATATTGATTCCATATAATCCAGTAAATTCACAATAAAACACACCATATCTACATGTACAACTTATACGGTACCAATTTTGATGCACCAGATGCGCATTTCGACAAATAATGTCTCTTCAGTGATGCTCAACCGAAATATTTGAAATCCGAAATAACAATGAAGTTTTAGAGCTATTATAGGGGAAAACAGTGTGCCAAAAAAGTGGAGTCAAATTCGTCTAAGGATAAGAGCTATGCATGAGGGAGATAATCCTTAATTTTAAAATGAATTTCTAAATTTTATAATTTAATGTAATACGTACCGTATATCAGGGTTTTTTCCACGTCATGTTTTTTTTTTCCGCGAATCAGAACCTAAAATAGTGTATTAAATTTACGCGAATCAAATTTTCACTATTTCAAAGTCATCGTGAAAATATAATTCACGATTATTTAAACTTATAAAAGAAGCCAGCTGGTGCAAGCATTACTCTTAATTTTTAATGCAAAACATTCAGAAACGATTTACACGATTTCTGAGTTACTGATCACACAACGATTTTGCACTTTTCTTTACATAAAAGTAAAAAAGTGACTCACTGCTGTATGTGAACGTAATAATCCACCCCAAGGCGTTACCCTATCTATTGTATTAAACGACCACCTGTCTAACGCGACCAACGACCATTATTTTTACAACATTTCCGTGTGTTTTCACGATATTTTACCTTTATTTAACGACTGCACATTTTTCGATTATACGCGATTCCTACTTTCGATTTCAGTCGAGCATGACTAATCTGGAAATTATCGTCCCTAATACTTTCCGTTTTAAAACGCACGGGTAATAGTTCGGCTGTGATCATTTTTATTCGCCACCATGACTCAATTATTATAACCAAGCTACCAACTGATTAACGTATAATTTACACAGGATCGGATGAGATTAGTTAATAAAACCCGAGTTGTTGTTTATTTAATAAAATCAAGAATCGGGGAATCAAGGCCGTTGTTTTCATAGTTTTGAATTTCGACAGACTTTGAGATGTGCAGGGTAGATCGGCCTTATAACTTTATCATAAAAGCTAACTTTGTTTCAAATTTACGCGGATTTATTTTCCGCGATTAGGAAATCGTAACGAACAAAGCGGAAATTTGATACACGCGGAAAAAACCTGATATACGGTATTTGAATTTTTGTTGAAAATTCATATCAATGGCAAACTATCAAGACAACTTTTTGACAAACGAGGTGGCTTCAGTTTATTCCTCTTCAAATTACGATATATGTGTAGCAATATTTCAATACCATCTGCATATTGTGTTTGTGGCTTTCAAATGATTCGATACGCGAGAGTATGCCCCGTATGTTTTGTGTATAAACAATTTTCACATTAAAGCAAACTGCTGGCAAATATGTCACTTGTGGCTTAACAGTCTTGTTTAAAGTCAGCATCTCGCACATCCTATGGTCGTTAAATGATTTCATTTGCAAATACAAGTTATCTCTAGGTCAAATGCTGTCTGACGTGATTTATACCAGCGGGTACACTGCTAATTACATAATAATTTTGACTACGGATAACTCCGTTTACCTGATCAAGACATAGGCCTCATAGTCAAGAAGAGATGCATAATTACATCTGGTATGTCAGGGGGTCCATGTTCTCCTTTGTTGATTTTTTCATTCCTTGTAGAATTTTGAGAGTGATTACTATTGGTTATCTTCATTGATTTCAGTGCAGCATTGTTTTTTATTCCCATGGAAGGTCATATAAATTGTATACAGCAAACTTGACGCAATCCAAATACCCGGGCATTTCACGCATCGTGGTTCTTTGGCTGGGAACCAAAGCGTCCGGCTAAATAATGCTCAATTGTATTGATCATTGAGAGTAATTACCACAAAGGTGTTTCAAGCAGTACTAGCAAACCGTGCCTTGTTTACGTGTTTAAACAATTCCATATCTTATGCTTTGCATAATTTTCAAAGTTCTGTTAGAAAACATTTTGGAATATCTTTATTATTATGCATAGGTTGAAAAACATAAACAAACAAAAAATGGATGCTCTCTTGCAAGCTTAGTTGTTTCCTCCACAGAATCAGTCAGGTGGAAACTTTGTATATTTCAGCATTCATCATTTATATCACACGTGTTGACGAGACTGTATGGTCTTTCCTCTTCGTTGATTGTTGTTCCAGGGCATCCTGTCGTCATTGAATATTCTTCATTTGCAGCACCCTTGTTCAACTCTACAAGTCCATCTTCAGAAGTACAGTCAATGAGACTGCCAGTGGATTTCTTGTTTTGTCTGCGCCAGGTAAAGTCGGCTCCAGATATTCTGTTCAAGATTTTTAATCTTCCCTTTCTTTTTTTCGCTGCGTCACCAATAATACCAGATGATTTCAATGATGCGTACTCTTCCTGTGAACTGCATGCTCCTTCACCTCTCAGCCATCCATTCATGTTTGAATCGGCACTCTGTCTTTTCTTTAACTGAAGGGTGCTGTACTGACCATCACCCTCATCCTCATATTTACTGTAAATCTTTTGTGACATTTGAATTTCTCTGTCGCAGATGTTGCTTCTGTTTCCACAACACGGAGAAGGACGTGAGCCTATCCATGAGTTCCTGCAGTTATATTGGAATGAGTTGCGAATTTCGTCGTAAACGTCAACATCATCATTGGAAGCACACATCTCGCCTATGGGCTGTCCGTCAGGTTCCACTTCAATGTTATTTCCAGCGATAGCAGTTTCACCTCCTAGACACGATATCAATGACTTTTAAATACTTCCGAAGGTTATTCTAATATAAAATGTCTCAATTAATGTTTCAATTAAAGTGCATTAATATTAGATTCCATGGAATAAAATATCTCATACTTACTTACATATCTATCTATACTGATACATTTCTATTACAGGAGAATGACGCAATCATCATTGTAATTGATAATAAGATTATTCTGCAAAATATTCTAATGTATTACCTAAGTAAGGATATTGTGAAGTAGATTTGCACCTGAAATGTAAAACATAGGTGTTTTATCAAACGGATTTAAAGAACAAAATCAACAAAACAACATACACAGTATTTTATGGTATATCTACCCCTCTGGTGAGTCCAGGGGTCTGTGTTTGACCAACTCTCTATTTTGTATTGATTTTAGGAGTTATGAGATTGATCACTGTTCGTTGTCTTCACCTTTCATTTAGTGCCTATAGTTGTACCACCCCAAAACCATACGAAAATTAAAACAAGAGGCCCTTGGGCCTAGAATCGCTCTTCTGACACATTGTAGAACAGGCAAAAATTCTCACTAACCAAGATTCATCGATTAACAAAGTTTGATGATGTTAAGCTAAATTGTACCTGAAAATTTAAATGTAACTGTCCAAAAGTAGGTCACGGTGACCTACTTTTGGTCGACACACCGAAGACTCAAGATGCATCAACTGACAAGTCAAATAGTATTCAAATATAGCCGTCAAATTTCAAAAGAAGGCCACAGTGACATACTTTTTGGTCGACACACTCCAACGATTCAAGATGCATCAACTGACAAAGTTTGATGATTGAAGTCAAATAGTATCTGAAATATTCAGATATAAACGTCAAATTCCAAAAGTAGGTCACAGTGACCTCCTTTTTGGTCGACACACTCTGAAGACTCAAGACCCATCAACTGACAAAGTTTGATGATTGTTAGGCAAATAGTATCTGAAATATTCAAATATGGCCGTCAAAATCCAAAAATACGTCACTGTGACCTACTTTTTAGTCAACACACTCTGACGACTCAACATGCATCAACTGACAAAGTTTGATAATTGTAAGTGAAAAAGTATCTGAAATATGAAAATATATCCGTCAAATTCCAAAAGTAGGTCACGGTGACCTACATTTTGGTCAACAAACTATGAAGACTCTAGATGCATCAACTGACGAAGTTTGATGATCCTAGCTTTCATAGTGTCCAAAATATGCATCTAAAATTGAAAATGTGAAATTTGAATGTCTGCAAAATTCAAAAGTAGGTCACTGTGACCTACTTTTTTTATAAATATGTTTTGAAGCCTCTAGACGCATGAACTTACAAGGTTTGATGATTCTAAACATCTCGGTATTTGAAATAACAACCTAAAATGTATTCACAAATGATTAGCCATAACATTCAAAAAGTAGTGGCATACTTTTCACATGACGCAGTTCAAGGTCTCATGATCCATCAACTGACAACTTTTGATGATCATAGGCTCAAAAATATCCAAGATATGCATCAAAATCCATTTAATAATAATTACCTGCGAAATTCAAAATGTAGGTCACCATGATAGTATGTCCTAAGATGCATCAACTGACAAAATTTGATGATCCTAGTCCTTATACTAAACAAAATATCAAAGTCTTAACAAAACAAAATTTGAAGTGACCTTGAGACCGCACCCTTTACCCCAGGATCATGCCTTGAACTTTTTTTTTTTATCTACAACCTATCTTGATCTTTATGCATAAGTTTGGTGATAATTTGCCCAGTGGTTCTTGAGAAGAAGAGTTTTCTAGCAACCGCTACTTTTGTTTGCATTTTCCTAATTATCTTCCCTTGTTAAAAGGTCACAACCCTAATTTTAATACAAATGAAGGCCCTTGGGACAAAGATATTCTGTGACAAACTTGACAATAATTGGCCAAGGGGTTCTTCGGATATAGCCCTTTTCCAAAAAGCTGACGCACACCGCCCGCCAGACATATGGCCATATGATTAGCTCTTTGAGCCTTCGGCTCAAAAGAGCTAAAAACGGAAATAAAAAAGTTAAATTTGCAATTATTTCTTTCGAAATATTAATTCAAAGAAGAAAAACAACGTCAAAATCTGCACTATGGATGTGAAAATCTATACCTCTCAGGATCGATAAGTAATTTTCTTCTCAAATAGAAAGCAATGAATTCACATGCATCGTATTTGTAGCAGTTAAGAGAAGCTGTCAGTAACCATTGAGAATTTTCTTTAGAAAAGTGGAAAGTGCAAAAATCACAAATCTGAATGAAACTCTCACACTTTTGTGTATGGTGATAATCAATGTTAAAAAAGTGAAAATTATTGGAACCATGCATCGTGTTTCCATGGCAACGGACCGTACCCACAGTTAAATCATGAGATGTTGAGTTTTTAATCTTTTCACAAATATTTCTAATAAAACAATTTCCCAGCAATGTACAGTGAATAGAAATTCAAGAAAGCACTTAGATTATTGTACTTTTGATTGAAAAAATGTGTATTTTCTTGCTTATTCTTAAAAATAAGTCATAAATTAAGGTAAAAAAGAGCATTTATGACTTCTTTTCAGACACTATTGTCTCTGAAACGCAGTAGGGCTGGCATTAATTCTACATGCCGTTTTTAAGACAGTTATTTATACTACCAATATAGTAAATAAAAACAGTTAAACAATTTACCCTTTTTTGTAAAACCTCTCAAAACTCTACACTAGGGCCTACTATTTTACACAATTATTACCCCCCTTGATGTGAACTCTCTAGAATTAAAGGAAGAAATGAATGAATATCACTTTGCAGACAACATAACAAATTCTGGATGGTCAGTAAGGAATTCATTTAACAGGAAACTTGAAAGGTGGTGTAGAGATTAGCCTATTTTTCTGTAAATTAAATTTGATTTGTTAGTTAATAGTAGAGTTAGAATCCATTTAATCATTCCAAATTCATACAAACTGTCCCGATGACAGATAGATCTAGTAAATTAATAGTAAACACCGGTAAATAAGATTCCAAGTATGTCTAGTGTAGAACACTTGTTTCTCTTTAAAAAAACCCAAAGAATATCTAAATCATTTTCTACACTCAATCAGTATCAATGCTGACGTCACACTTTCACCTCATATTGCGTCATACTCAACATGCATTGTGACGCACTTTTTGTGTATTCAAAGTATTTCATTCTCACTGAAATAATTTATCTTCTATCAAATGGTCAATGTAATTTCTATTATAATGCAATTCATATTTCAAAATATTGTATATGTAACGATGTGGAAGGGGGAAGGGGGGGGGGTATTTTGTTGGTAGATCCTCTAACAAATATCCCATCCCTATATCATTACGCTATGGGTATAGCACACACGTTTTCCAATTACAAATTCTGTAATTCATGTACTTTAGACCACATCCATATTTTAAATGTAATAAAACAATACACTTCATAGAGATTTCGATATAGAAATACTTGAGGCCTACTTATTCCAACAGCTTACATGTAGCCTATGTATCAAAAAATCAATTTCTCTATTTTCAGTGAGTATTTGTTTTCGATATCATAATCAATGTTTCCTAAATTATACTCTTAAAACCAGGCATGTAGAACCAGGATGGCGGTGGGGAGGGGAAGGTGTCCTATTTTTGATAAGTTAATTTTTTATTTGTTTTTGCTTACCCCCCCCCCCCCCCAAGATTTTGCATTCGAAGTTAGGGTATGATAACACTATTTAGGTTTCAATTCTTATAGCCATGCATTTGGGGTGGAGTTTTGTTTTTTTTTTTTTTCTTTTCTTTTTTGATTGCTTGTCAATAATTATTCGAAATTCCTCTGCGTTTTTTAAATTTCTTTTTATCCCGAACATCCCCTCCAGCTGCCCCCCCCCCCCTGGAAAATTATAGGCCTAATATGTGTCAGAAACTCTCAAATTTAGACCAATGACTGTAAATGTGTTAATAACTTATTCATCTTCCGAAGACCTCTAATGTCGGCTTCAAATGAATTTATAAAACCGGGAAACGATATACATCCTAGATATCATGTTACGAAGATTACACAATTTGATTTCAAATCTGCTGCCTAATATGATATATTTGCATCTGGTAATAATTGTTTAATAAACATGTGAATAGCAAGTGAACTTTTTATATTTGGTTAAATTAACACATCAATTCAGTGTCCGGGGGCCGTGTTTGACCAACTATCTATTTAATTGCTTACGGGATTTAGGAGAATGATCACTGTTCGATGTTTGTTATCTTCACCTTTCATTTTCCTTTGGGGTACCTCAGTAACTAAGTATTGTCTCAGAGTTATCTCTCTTGGATTTATAAATAGGATTACCAGACGCACAGATTTTTCATACAGAATATACTAAACCCAAAAATTTTCAAGTTTTTCATGACTGTTTACTAGTCTGTAAATTATGTATAATGAATAATGAATTATGATAGGGTATAACCTAATAAATTGGGGGGTGTATCACAAATCGTCTGTTTAACATCGTATTGACAGTGTAAATATTGCAGCCGAGGCGGATCATGAATTTTTAGAAAGTGGATTCAACTTTTGTATTGAAAATTATGATTTTTTTTTTTTTACCTCAGATTCATTCAGGATTAATTGTTCAAAGAAATAAACACAGTCTTAGATGAACCTTCATGGATGTGCGCTACTATATCTGCTGTTACCTACATGTTTTATTTTTTGTCGGTCCACTGCCGAAAGAAACCGACGCGGAACATTCAAATTCTTAAATATCATACATTCTATAAATATTTTATCTAAACCTGTATATTGTTTCCAAATTGTCTATTTGGTTTGGTTTAAAGCGTGCATACTAGCCTAAATCAAACACGTGGTTTTGAATCATGTGCGTGTACATAGGGATATATGCATCTTTACGTATGGCGCTAGGCCTACGTAACGTCAAATCTTTGTGACGGTATTTCTTTGTTCTCTTGAATATGCCATAAGGACCTTTTGTCATGGGCGCAATCATATATAAACTTTAATATATATAAACCACAGCAATATGTGATTTTAAAAAAAATACACAGGTTCGTTAGTAGATAAAGATATATACAAGTTTAAATTAAATCCAAATGCAGTTTAAGTCAACTGATTAAATATGAAGGTCATTGGTTAATGTATGTGACCTTGAGATTGTAGGACAAGGTCATTTACAAGGTTCAATAGAATTTAGCATGTCATTAGAAAGTAATTGATGCACCCAGAAGGCAAATGTTCTTGACCTAAATTAGATCATTAGCCTAGTAATTAGATAGATTTTCGAAAATGTAGCTGAACATGAAAAAAAATGGGTGTTTTTGGTAAGGTCAGTAACAAAAAACTAAAAGTTGTTTAACAGATATTATTTTTTTGAATAAAAATCTAACATTTGTTATTTCTTTCTATATGAAAGACCTTGCATGATTGTGTTGCGTTTTTGAAAAAAGATAGTTAAAAAATCTATTGTTTTATTGAATTTTTGACTGTATACAATGCACGGTATGTTGGTTGCCATGGAAACCATTTTTTGCTGAGATATTTAAATTTCTTATTTAAACAAAATTTTATATAAGCCTTTTCCATTTACCTTAAACTAAAAAAATATGCATCTTATTATCTTAATTATATTTATTTTGGACTTTAAAGAGGTATATTTCACTGTTTTTTCAAGGACTGTGTCCTTGTTACCATGGTAACAACAAAGTGATCAATAACTCTGTGTTATTTGAGTTTAAGTGACTCACACATGCGTTTTGAATGATTTTATCAATAACGCTGCATAAAATTATAGAATTTTTCAATAATTTTTTTTTGTTGCACTTTCCAAAAAATTCTCCATGATTACTGACAGCTTCTCTTAACTACATTAGATCCATTAGTAAAGCATATACAAAGCAAATCTATCTTTATTTCAGACGTTGTCTTACCCAACACAATATTTTAAACGAAAAGGTGAAGATAACGAACAGGGATTAACCTCATAACTCTAATAAGGAATTCAAAATAGAGAGTTGGGCAAACACGGACCCCTGGATATACAAGAGGTGGGATGAGGTACCAAAGAGGAGTGAATCGGCACATATAAACATAATTCATAGTAACTTGCCAACATTGAAAATAAAAAGTTCCAAATATTATGTTGTACAACACAAATCATTTCATAACTCCGACCACAGATCAGGCAAGACTTCGCACTGAACTTAAGGATATCACTAAGGGCAGGAAAAGAAACTAAATAGGATTCCCCTAGTAACGGCGAGTATGGAAATCCACTGACAAAACATTATTTTAATAAGTTGTGTAAGCTTGTGTGAAAATACGATATCACATTATGATTATTGCAAGAGCAGGAAAGTTGAAAATTCGAAATTCGAAATTAATTTTGGGTGCGAAATTAACCAGTCGAACAAATATGTTTATTTCTCAACTGCAAAAACATTAATATTCAGATTTTCTTTTTTGCTGCATGATTTGTCAACATAACATTTGCATTAAAATTCTACTTTACAAGCATATGAATATGAAACCATGCTAGGAAATAAGTTCCTCATCAAGGGGGTTTCCTTGTTATACAACTACAACATACCAGCCCAGTTTCCTCGTGTAGATGAGAAGACCAGCAATGAAAGTTGTGCCTAAGAATCCAACGAGAGCAAGGCAGACCAACATCCAAATCTGATTTTCATGATGCTCCCTGAAAACGGGATTCCCCCTTTCCTGCGTTAATATTAATTTCGTGGATTCTGAATGTATCGCTGAGCTTTCTTGATATGGTATAGTAGTTTTGCCTTGGGTTGGTTTCTTGGAATTCGTGTTGCCACTGACATCTAGATTAAACAAAAGGAAACATACACACCAACAAACATGTTTTGTAAATTCATTTTCTGGAAAGGAAAATATTTCAATATTTTTGCATATCTTAGGAAAGTATTTTTTTTTTCAGTTAAGACACAGTGGAACATATTGAAATAAATAACATGACAATGAATTAAAGCGGCAGGTTTCAAGTTTTAGTTTGAATAACAAGCTTTCATTACTAGAATGATCTTGGCATCCCGTAACTGGATCACATGCGGATACTTCACAACTGCAGCTGCTCCGGCAAAGATAGCCATAATAACCTCTAATGCATTCTTCTTTACAATTCACTCCATAGCTGCCCAATCGACACTCTAAATCGGGATATATATATATATATATATATATATATATATATATATATATATATATAATTACTTTTCGGAATGATCCGTAAAAATATAGGTAACAAGATAAAAAAAGATATACGATCTAGTTTGCCAATAAAATTTATCATTGGGAGTCAAATGTTGTCTCATGTGTTTAATACTGATTGTTAGACTGTTTTGGTATACTGATTTTAACTAAGGATAACTCCATTTACATGATAAAGATAGATGACTCACAACAGGTATGACCGGTTGACAGGTGGTGGTTACTCCTCCTAGGCACCTGATCCCACATCTAGTGTTTCCAGGTATCCATGTTTGTCTATCTATTTTGTATTGCTTATGGGAGTTATGAGATTGATCACTGTTCGTTATATTCACTTTTCATTGATCACTGTTCGTTATCATCGCATTTCATACACGAAGACGTTTAGTAAATCTTAAGTGCTTTCATTTCCACGTTTAGTAACATAACGACGTTACGTCACAAACATCGGAGCGTTAAATTTAAATAAATCCAGACATTTTTAAATATTGACTCAAAGTTCCCGACACGGCCTCATATGCTGTATGTATAAACCTGTAGTCATCTATCTTCAATAAAACAATTAAGTACGAAGCAGATATAGGTGACTCTGTGGCGTATATGATTTCGAGTTCACCGAGATACATCGCATCGAAATATGAATAAATACTCTCATTGCTAGTAGGTCAAACTTCGCCGATTTCTCTTGATATCGAATTGAAGGCCACAGCAAGAGATTGCTTATTCTCATGTAGAAGGTTTTGAATAATTCTGTTGTATATTTTAAAATCGATTACTCTAACAGACTGTTTACTAAATCTTTTATTCCCAAAATTGTTCAGTACGAATAGGAGAATTACAGAACTTTTATTCGTGTACTTGTAATAGAGAGAAAAAAAAACAAATAACTTACCTACACAGCGGTTGACACTGTCGTTGAAATGGGTATTGTAACCACACTTCTTAAGCGATTCGCTGAAAATTGTATAATTCTATATCAGTACAATGCAATAAATAGTATACATATGTTCCAAACTACTTGAAGATAGATGTGGAATCTAAATGAAATTACGGATAAAAGACCAAATGCGAACATGTAGA